>NC_079459.1:29810037-29852537 GCF_903798145.1 Danio aesculapii | reverse complement strand
TGAGCTGCATCCAATGCTTTTTAACTGGCTCGCCTAACCCCACCCCTAACCCTACCCCTCACAGTGATGTCTATCGCTCTATTTGAGTGCATTGTGTCTGAGATTGCATCGCTGAGTGATGCATCATAAAGGCTGCATCAAGATTCTATTGCATTTATCAGGGGTCGCCACAGCGGAATGAACTGGCAACTTATCCATCCATAGGTCTCATTTGTCTTATTTCGGCTTGAATAAAAGAAGTTTTTAATAAAAAAAAAACATTTCTTTCCAATAGTCTACAGAACAAACCATCACTATACAATAACTTGCCTAATTACCCTAACCTGCCTAGTTATTCTAATTAAGCCTTTAAATGTCGCTTTAAGCTGTATAAAAGTGTCTTGAAAAATATCTAGTCAAATATTATTTACTGTCATCATGGCAAAGATAAAATAAATCAGTTATTAGAGATGAGTTATTAAACTATCATGTTTAGAAATGTGTTGAGAAAATCTTCTCTCTGTTAAACAGAAATTGGGGGTAAAAATTAACAGGGGGCTAATAATTCAGGGGCTTTAATAATTCTGACTTTAACTGTACATATATAGGAAGGGTGTGGATGTGTGCTAATTTGTAGGCTGCATTGTATGCCTAGATGATGGGGGGATCAATAAACATGTTTGGAAAAAATATTAATCGCAATACATCAAGTTTATGTAAATTATAATGATAAATATTTAGAACTAGGTTAAAGGTGTGTGGTGTGTGTGTTTGCACCATCATATTTTGTAAGCACCAGCAGATGGCGCTATATGGTAATTTACTTAAAGTGACTTCACGCAAAAATAAAAAGACACAAAAGAAGATATTTTGAAGAATGTTTGAAACCAGAAAGTATCATGGATATCAGTGGCTACAGATCTCCAACATTCCTCAAAATATATTTTGTGTTCAACCAAAGATGTTCAAACCTGTTTGTATTATTATTATTATTTTTATGGTACACCAGGGGTCACCAATCTCTGTCCTGGAGGGCCGGTGTCCCTGCAGGGTTTAGCTCCAACTTGCCTCAACACACCTGGCTGGGTGTTTCAAGTATACCTAGTAAGACCTTGATTAGCTTATTCAGGTGTGTTTGATAGGGTTGGAGCTAAAATCTGCAGGACACCGGCCCTCCAGGAACAAGTTTGGTGACCCCTGTGGTACACTGTCCTTTAAAATAATTTGAACCACTGACGTTATATCCACATCAATTGCAATATATATACAGTATATACATCAATATATTATACACCATTCATTCATTCTCCTTCGACTTAGTCCCTTTATTCATTAGGGGCCACCACAGCAGAATGAACCGCCAACTTATCCTGCATATGTTTTACACAGCGGATAACCTTCCAACTGCAACCCAGTGCTGGGAAACACCCATACAAACATATACGGCCAAATTAGTTTATTCAGTTCACTTATAGCGCATGTGTTTGGACTGTGGGGGGGTCGTGCTACCCACTGCGCCACCATGTCGCCTATATAACACACTATTTAAACTATTTAAATTAGCATGCATATAAAATAAATGTAATAAAATAATGTAAATTGCTAATTATTAATTATTTATTTCTTAATTGTTGTTTACAAGTAGGCTACAATATGAAAAGCATTCTGTCTGGAGCTTCATCTGTTCTCCTTTATTATTGAACTCCACAGGTCAAAGAACAAATTGTGCATTAATTAGTCGGACAAAATTTTCTCAAGGAAGTGTCGTGTGTTCATCTGGAGAGTTATTAATTCATAATGTGCTGTGTCAGTGTGCTTGAGTGAGTGTGTCAGCTGGGGATCTGCGACCCCTCCCCCTCCCGTGGCCCCTCCCCCTCTGGATGTGCTTGGTCAGCTGCTGTCCGCCCAAACGCAGCTGTGGAGTGGCTGAGAAAGACTGGAGATCCCAGCACTCATGAGGCACGACATCTGCCCTATAAACTCACCGTTATGTACACATGATTTAAATACAAGCAGTTTTCAAAAAAAAGCGGGATAAAGGGGTTTATTTTAATATATTAGTTTAAATATATTTAAATACATTTAAATAAATTATCAATATAAAAACAAGAAAACGCCTCATATTAGATGACTTTATCAAAATAATGACAGTCTGTAGAATTAATATTCAGTTCATCATACTTATATTATTTCATTAACAACATCTAATCAATACTTTTGTTATCAATATTCAACAATCAATATTAATGTTTATTAAAGGAAACAATACAGATTTTTAATTAATACCATTTGAATATGCTTATACTTTAGATGTAATCTTTATATTTAATTTTCAGTTCCTCATAGAAACAAAATGGGTTACTTTTTAGACTTCTATACCAATATTTTAGGTAAAATTAAATGTAAAAAATGTAAATGTAATAGTAAATTTTCATGATCTCTAAAAATACTATTCAAATCCACATTACGTTTATTTCTAATAAATGTAATAACTTTTTCATGTTGACAATCTTGAATATTCAGTATATGTTCGTTCAATTCATTCATTGATTTTCCTTCGGCTAAGTCCCTTTATTCATCAGGGGTCACCACAGCGGAATGAACCGCCAACTTTAGTATATGTTTTGAATTATTAACGTCATTTAATTATCCTTTCGGTTGACAATCTCTAATATTTAGGCCAATACCCTAAAGATAATAGATATTTGAAATCTGTTACTGCATAATTGTATTTAATAAATAAATAAAATAGCATGTAGTTTAGTTTTAAACAGTATTTAACATTCACTGTACAAAATACAGGATTCCACACAACTCATTAATGTTCTCCCAACACAAGTAGATTAAGTTAGCTTAAATTTAAGTAGATAACCTAAAACAATTAAGTTGTCCCAAAAAAACTCAAGAATTGTGTTATTCAGCTGATTTTAAATAAGTAATTTGATCAAGCAGCAAAATAATGTTTTGAGTGTGTGCTATTTATATTATATTATTGCATATCTTGCGATTTCCCAGCTTTTGTTAGTCTATTTGATTTGATAAATTGTATTTAATTCAAATCAAAGTATATTAATTATTTCAAATAAGAAATATATTCAAATTTAAATAAAAATATGTTGTTGAATGCCTTTCCCCCACCTCAACACTTAAAAATGCATGAGTTCCACACTTCATTAATGTTGTCAGTTTAACAAGTCAGTTTAACTGTTTCTTTTAACCAATTTAAGTGGATTGAACATAAAACAATTAGGTTGTCCCAAAAAAACTCAAGAATTGTGTTGCTTCAGCTCATTTTAAGTGAAGTTTCATAAACTAATTTCGAGAGGAGCACGTGATATGATTGAGCACGACTGGCCGCTCATCTGTAATCAGTAATAATCCAATCAGAGTGATCCTAGTTTACTATAAATGGATCATTTTCTCCCTACTACTCTATCTTCGTTTGGAAGAATCCCCCCTTCCACCCCATCTCCTCCTTTTCCTCCCTTTTCTAAAGGGGGAGCTCTCGAGACCTCGGATCTCCTGATATGCTTATTGACCAGGCGGGAGCCCTGGGCTCAAATATATCCGAGCTCAGGGTTCTCTCCCGGGACAGCATGCCAAACCTGCTTTAAACGCCAAGCATATCTAAGTGGGAACTCTTGAAATAAGTTTAATCAAGCAGCAAAATAATTTTTCAAGTGTGTGCTATTTATATTATATTATTGCCCATCTGACATTTCTTAGTCTTGATAAATTCCTGATTTGATCAATTGTTTTTTCACACAATTCATTAACGTTGTCCTAACAAAAACTGATTAAGTCAATTTAACTGTTCTTACAAATTTAAGTAGATTGAACGTAAAACAGTGTCACAAGAAACCTCAAGAATTGTGTTGTTTCAGCTCATTTTAGCAAGCCTAGTTTGATCAAGCAGCAAAATCATTTTTAAGTGTGTGCTATTTATATATTATTACACATCTTGCAATTTTTCAAGCTTTTCTTAGTCTGTTTGATTTGATCAATTATTTCCACACAATTCATTATTGTTGTCCAAGCAAAAACCGATTAAGTCAATTTAACTGTTCTTACAAATTTAAGTAGATTGAACATAAAACAATTAAGCTGTCCCAAAAAAACTCAACACTTGTGTTATTCAGCTCATTTTAAATAAGCAGTTTGATCAAGCAGTAAAATAATTTTTGAGTGTGTACTATTTATATTATATTATTACACATATTTCCCAGCTTTTCTTAGTCTATTTAATTTCATAAATTGTATTTTATTTTAATTCAAATAAAACAATATTAGTTTCACATAAAAATATATTGTTGAATGCCTTTCCTCCACATCAACACTGTCAAAAATGCAGGTCCAAACACCATTCATTCATGTTGTCCAAACACAAACCGATTAAGTCCATTTTATTTTAACCATTTTTATTATTTGTTTTTATTTCTCTTATACTTGTTTCTTTTATTCCTGTTTATGTAAAGCGCTTTGAATTGCCATTGTGTATGAAATGTGCTAAATAAATAAACTTGCCTTGCCTAAACTGTTTTACAAATTTAAGTGGATTGAACTTAAAACAATTGTTGTCGTCACAAAAAAACTCAAGAATTGTGTTGCTTCAACTCATTTTAAGTAGTCTAGTTTCAACAAGCAGCAAGCAGTGGACTAAACAACAACAAAACAGTTAAGTTGTCCCAAAAAACATTGTGTTGCTTCAGCTCATTTTAAGAGTAGCCTACTCTGTAAAACCCAACAGTCAACTTTATCAAATGAAATGAGTGTGGTTAACTCAAAATTTACTGAAAGTCAATTCTACTCATTTGAAAAGAGTTTTGAACTCAGTGTTGAAGATAATGAGTTAAATACCTCATTACTTCATTAAATACCTTATTACTCATTACTAACTTAAATGGAGTAAGTTCACAGTACTCATATAGATCAGGTGTTTAAACTCAAATGGTTTGTAGTAGCAATCAGTATCCTCAATGGGTTTGAGTTGCCTTAACTTATTAGGTTTTACAGTACTCAGTGTGGTTTGAATTTTCCTTATTTATTGGGTTTTACTGTGCTCAAATTGCTTCGTTTACTCAAATGGATTAAGTTCACAGTACTCATTTTAGTTTTTGAACTTAAATGGTTTGTTGCAATCCTCAAACAGTTTGAGTTACCTTAACTTTTTTACTTTTTTGGTTTTAAAGTGTAGTTTTGAACAAGCAACCCCCCCAAAAATGAGTCTACATTCAGAACAGTGCTTCATTGATGTGGACTTCTCGAAGGTTTTACATTCAATCTTCATTTGGTTGGTCTCACCAATCCTGATTACATATATGCCCATATAGAAAACCACATCAGTTAAAAGCCTAATTGCAGTCAGATGGTCCTTCCTGTTCCATTCAACATGCTGGTCGGTCCTTTCATCTGGCATTGCTTTCATCTTGTGTATTTACAGGTAAGTCTTTAGTAGTTTGAAGTGCTTTATCAATTTTAACAGAGCTTTGAAATTTGACGTCAGAAACATGAAACAACCGACGTCGTTCAAACAATAGAGTAAAGTGGAGCAGCTTGACGGCAGCTGCCTTTTAAAGACGAGCTCTCTTTCTCTCATACACATGTTAAACACGTATGAATATTAAAGCGGGTCACCGGGGAGTTTTTATGTTTGTGTATGCAGACACGCGCCATTCCTATGCGCGCGCTCCAGCAGGTGTTTTGGCGGGGAGTCGCGCGCTCTGAGTGGAATGGTTAGCGGGGTTTTTGGGAGGAGCGCGCGGGTCAAACAGCTTTAATTCGCGATAATTTGCAGGTCAAAGCGAGACGGCAGGCTCTCATCCTTTCTTTTCATCTCTCCCGCTCATTTACGCGTCGCTTTTGTTCTGCCTATGTGGTCCTCAAAACATCCAGTCCACTTCTCCTCCCCCATGCAGGGCGCCTTCTGTCTTTTTCAGATGTGTTTGACAATTCACTCAAACATTTTAATTCTGTCATCATTTAGCCATATGGCAATATACAATGTTGAAGAATGTTGTAACCACTTACTTTTCCTATGGATGTCAATTGTTAGCGGTTTTCAACATTTTTCGAAATATCTTGTGTTTAACGGGGGGTAAAAAACTATAACAGTAGTTTCTTCAAACAAGTCAAGAGTGAATAAATGATAACAGAATATACATTTTTGACTGAACTGTCTCTTACAGTTCATAAAGATATGTGAAGATTTAGAAAAAAATAATGTAATGATAACCTTTTTGCTTTAGCTATTTAGCCATAAGACAAAACACAAAGAAAGTATATTAAAGAATGCTGAAAACCTAACCACTGACTTCCATATTTGTTTTTTCAGATACTATGGATGTCAATGCGGTTTTAAAAAAAATTATAACAATATAAATTTTTTTAACAATATATATTTTATATCTAGTCAAGAGTGAATAAATGATAACATATTTTGTGTGTGGGGGGTGGGGGGTGAACTGTCTCTTTAAATTCATACATAAAGATATGAGAAGATTTAAAAAATAAATATAATTATAAACATTTAGCTTTAGCTATTTAGCCATATGACAAAACACAATGAAAGTTTTTTGAATGTTGGAAACCTGTAACGACTGACTTACATGTATTTGTTTTCCCTATACTATTGATGTCAATGGTTACCAGTTTTCAACATTCTTCAAAATATCTTTTTTTTGTGGTAAACGGAGGTAAAAAAAACTATAACAGTATTTTTTTTTTAAAGTCAAGAGTGAATAAATGATAACAGAATATTATTTTTTTGGGTGAACTGTCTCTTTAAGTTTATATATAAAGATATTTGAAGACTGAAAAAATTAATTTAATGATAAACTTTTTGCTTTAACTATTTAGCCATAAGACAAAACAATGAAAGTTTATTAAATGATGAAAACCTGTAACCACTGACTTACATAGTATTTGTTTTTCCTACTATAGACGTTAATGGTTAGTTTTCAACATACTTCAAAATATCTTCTTTTGTGTTCATCGGAGGGGAAAAAAACTAAAACAATAGTTTTTTTAACCAGTCAAGAGTGAATAAATGATAGCAGAATATTATTATTTGAGTGAACTGTCTCTTTAAGTTCGTATTAAAGATATGTGAAGATTTTAAAAGAAGAAATTTAATGGTAAACTATTTCTTTAGCCTTTCATATGATAAGCAGTTAGTTTGAGACTGTACCATTTTATTTTCAGGTTAACAGAAAAAATAGGCCAGTTCAATGAAATGAGTATAGGCTACTATTTTACTTATTTTTTAGTATTTAATATTGTAGTAGATGCTTTGCTACTAAATTGTGTTTATGCAGTAGTTTGCACAGATTTAAGTTTGCTTTTAAAGAATATACTTGGCAGATAACTGTTAAAGTGAAAAGCAATTAGAGGTTTTTTCTATTGTTATGAAAAAGCATGTTTAAATAAATTGTGTTTCTAAATTAGGATTAATATCTCAAAATAAGCCCTTGCAGACAGTAAGATTTTATTTAAGTCGAGGACAAACATTTCTGCGAGCTGGTTTCCTATTTGTTTCCAAAGGGGTCAAATGTGACCACAAATAAGCATGACTATTTTTTCAGGTTGATTTAACAAGACAAAACCCTTTTTCCAAGATTCTCCCCATTCTGATTAAGTAAAAAGAAAGAAAGTCTGAAGTTTCTATTTTCAAAGTTGCTGTCCCTGAATTTCCCAAAGAAAATCTAACAGAAATTATAGAGCACTCCTTCATTCCTTCAGCTTAGTATTTGATTTGACTCAGTATTGATTTCCACCACAGCGGAATGAACCGCCGACTACTCGATTAAGCGCATTTTGTCTGACATTGCAAGTATGATATATGCAGTCTCAGTTTGCAAATCCAAGTCTGCATCCAGATACTATTAGACTACTCTGGCATATGTTTTACGCAGCGGATGCCCTTCCATCCAGTATAGCGTATCTTTTAATTAAAATGCTAAGAGCTGCCCAAATAATGTTATTCTGGATATGTAAACCTAGATGTCTTGTAAGAGTTCTGATGAACATTTAAACAGTAGTTTAATAATCTATAGTTTGCTTCGATAACAGATTTTCGAACAGTAGCTTTTATATTCACCATTATAACTTAACCAGGCTTGAAAAACAAATGGACAAGACAAAGTTTGTATCCATCCACAAACCTTTATTAAAGCAATATATTTACAACAGTGACGAATATGGCTCAGGATGATTTTGTTCAAGACAAAAATTTTAACTGAAATAAACCTATTCTTGAAACAAAATGCAGTGAATAAACAATAAATAAATAACTTAGGCCATGGCAAAATATATACATGATATATATATTAGGCATTAATAAATAGGCTTACTCATCCTAACTTTAATTTAAAGTTACATGTTAGTTGCACACTGTAAACAGCAAACCAAGTTGCTCATTCACGATTCAACTGTATAAACGACAAAAACAGTAAATAAATAAATGACAGAATCATATTATCACGTAATAACGCGAGTCAGACTCTGATTCGTCATCACTTCCGGCCTTTTCCCGCCATCACTCCGTGACGCACCACTGGTGAGCCCTTTTCATTCCATGGTTCTCCTTTCCTTACAGACGTCCGTTCTCTTTCGCTTTCCATAGAAATCTGTAAGAAAACGCGTTTAGAAGATTATAAACAAAGCAATGTATTTTAAAAATGCTCTTGTGTTACATATATGAGTAGTAATGGTTGCGTTTGTTTACCTGTAATGCGCATGTTTGTTTGGCTCTTCGTCTGGACGCGTTTACGAGAGAACTTTCTGCGTTGTGTTTGACTCTTACGGATCTTCAATGAACTTTCACACTTTGTGTCAACATTTATGATTCTTTCTGTTGTCGGAAAGTCCACAATTTGTCTCTTTATTGCTATCAGAGTTGTTTCTCTGTAAAACAGCGGGCAGCCCTCAGCTGGGCTTTCCTCCCACTTTAAATCCCCATCCAGCGGCTGTCCTTCGCTGAAATTAAAGTTCCACCTCTGCTGGTCTCGTTCAGAAATTTCGCGAAGTTTTGACGCCAGTTCTCGCCTCAGCTCATCGTGATCCACAGGTCCGAACAGATTTCGACATGTTCCCGTTCTCTTCAATTGAGAAGCGATCTCCTGAGGGACATTTTTCCTCGAGGCTAGTCTTTCCCCGCCGATGCTGGAGAACAGGACGGTAGACATCCTCGATAGTATCCCAAAATCAGAGCGAAAAGACACAAGAACAAATAAAATCAGTGTGAATTTCCCTACACACGTCGTTATATGTAGTAAAACACCGTGATTTAATCTCGCCAGATTTAAAGTCCTGCGCCTCAGCGGTGTAAAACCACACACTTTACTGCTATTGGCCAATGTCGTCAACCCCTTTGGTTCTGTTGTTAGACCCGCCTCTGCTCGGTTGTGATTGGATAATCGTGCATGTATTCAGCTGTGATTGGTTAGGAGTTCTCGCCTTGGCTGAACGTATGAATATTTATAAGTTTCACCGCTTTCACCCCCGCCAGCTCACGTTTCACCACCTGGAGTGAAGTATTTTAAATATTAATAATGACAACAGTAGTTAAATAAGTAAAATAAAAAGTGTTTCCGTATATCAAAGAAGGATTATGTTTATTTTTTTAGCGAGTTTTTCTTATGTAGACTATATACAGTTGAAGTCTGAATTATAAGGCCCTTTGTATACATAATATAGTTTAAATAATTCATTTCTAATAACTGATTTATTTTATTTTTGTCATGATGACAGTAAAAATTATTTTACTAGACATTTAAAGGCTTAATTAGGTAGGCAGGTTAGGGTAATTAGGCAAGTTATTGTATAACGATGGTTTGTTCTGTAGACTATCGAAAAAATATATAGCTTAAAGGGGCTAATAATATTGACTTTAAAATAGTTTTTAAAAACATACTTTGAAAATTTCCTTGCTCTGTTAAATATAATTTGGGAAAAAATCAAAGGGGGGCTAATAATTCTGATGATTTTTTTTTTATATTTCCCAAATTATGTCTAACAGAGCAAGGAAATTTTCACAGTATGTCTGATAATATTTTTTCTTCTGGAGAAAGTCTTATTTGTTTTATTTCGGCTAGAATAAAAGCAGTTTTTAATTTTTTTAAAACCATTTTAAGGTCAAAATTATTAGCCCCTTTAAGCTTTATTTTTTTTCGATAGTCTACAGATCAAACCATCATTATACAATAACTTGCCTAATTACCCTAACCTGCCTAGTTAACCTTATTAACCTAGTTAAGCCTTTAAATGTCACTTTAAGCTGTATAGAAGTGTCTTGAAAAATATCTAGTAAAATATTATTTACTGTCATCATGACAAAGATAAAATAAATCCGTTATTAGAAATGAGTTATTAAAACTATTATGTTTAGAAATGTGTTGAAAAAATCTCTCCAATAAACATGAGGAATAAAATTAACAGGGGGCAAATAATTCTGTCTTCAACTGTACATACATGATTTTAAAATTTATGTATTAGGCCTAATATATTTGGTATTTGGGATTAAGTTATAAAGAAAAACAGAAAATAAATTTAAAAAAATCAAAACGTCAAAGGATTTTTATTAACTAAAATCAGGAAACATGTAGCATCTAATCTGACGTGTCTTTTACATCTTTAGTTAGTATACACTTTATTCTGTGAAAAAAGTCATAATAAAATGATCTAATATATGTGTAAAATAGTAAATTACATTATAAAATATATTGCTACTCATTAAAGTACTTTCATTCTTGTCTAAAGTTTGGGGTCAGTAAGATTTTTAAATGCTTTAAAATAAGCTTCTCCTGTTCACCAAGGCTGCATTCATTTAATCAAAAATACAGAAGAAATTGTAAAATTGTGAAATGTTTTTGCATTATAAAAAACGTTCAAAAGTAGTTTAATTTAATAATCTAATTTAATAATTAGATTTAATTTAATAATTTATTCCAGTGATTTTGATGATGAATTTTCAGCTTCATCACTCCAGTCTTCAGAGTCACATGATCATTCAGAAATCACTCTAATATTTATTATTATTATTATTATTATTATTATTATTGTTGTTGTTATTATTATTAATGGTAATAGTGATAAAAGCAATAACAACTGGAGTAATAATGTCATTTAAATCAACATAAAATTAGAAAGCAGTTATTCAAAATCTTAATAATTTTTTTTACGTTTAATAAATGGCGCCTTGATGAACAGAATAATTTTCTTTAAAAAACATGAAAAAAATTTGACCCCAAACCTTTGACCGGTAGTGTATGTACACATTTACATTTTTTAAAATTTAATTTGCATTGATTAGATTGTTTAAATATATATTATAATTTCATTTAATTAAAAATTATTTGTTTATCTATCTAGATGCATTATAAAACTGATTATTTATTCATATAATAATGATGATACAATCAATAAATACAATACAAATAATGAACTATAATCTCATCTGCCTTTACATGACAAAAAGAAAAAGGTTGAAATTTGTTAACGTGTGAAGATCAGATGAAAACAAATGTAGAAAGTCCTCATCGTGTTCAGTGAATAGTTCAACAGCGCCCCCTTTTAATCACACTATAGTATTACACTAAACAAACTGGGACAAATCTAAATGAATGAGATTAGATAAGAAGTTTATGACCTTGTTAATTGCTGGCTTCAGTCACCACATTTATACTCATGTAACCCTAAATGGCTCTGAATTGGAGTTAAACAAATATACACAAATCTCCCTCTGCAACAAACAGGTTTAACAAGCTTCATGAGAGAGAAGCCCACAGAAACCCTTTAGCAATAATATAATTCAGTCCTTATACATGTGTTTTAGAAAAGACTTACATGTTTAGACTGACTGAGTGCTGTATTTGAGGAGCTGACTCTGCTTTCTGTGAAGCTTTCAGAGCTGTACACACGCTTGCTGTGCTAAAGTAGGGCATAATGTGTTTTACATAAACAGACGGCTTACATAATGTATGGATATTATGATCCCAGTGTTGTCGATTTGGTTTTACAGTTCTGGTTTAATGTATCCCACTTTTCTCATAATTTAGACATGAGTCATCATGGGATTAAATTATGTACACCTAATACCCAAACTCGGTCCTGGAGGGCCGGTGTCCTGCTGAGTTTAGCTCCAGCTTGCTTCAACACACATGCCAGCAAGTTTTTAGTATATCTAGTAAGAGCTTGAATAGCTGGCTTCCCTGACCTAATATGTCACCCATGTGTAAACCTGTGAAGGAATATGTGGATTTGAGTCTCTATTTGAAATATGTAAACACACACACACACACACACACACACACAGTATCACATTACAGGGTCTTTAAAATCATTAATAATGAACAATTAGGTTGATCAAATAGTGTGGCTGCAGAACACAGCGCTCTACATATTTGTGCACATAGTTTTTAATTGCACAAACTATCGGGGACATACATACACAACACAAATGTAAAAGGTGAACATAAAAAGCCTAATATAATAATGGTTAATTCAGTCATTAATTCATTTTCTTTTCGGCTTAGTCCCTTTATTAATCTGGGGTCGCCACAGCGGAATGAACCGCCAACTTATCCAGCATATGTTTTACACAGCGAATGCGCTTCCAGCTGCAACCCAGTATTGATGATAAAAATAAGTAAATAATAATAATAATAAAATCCACAAAGAATAATGTACAGCTTTTCCACATCCAATGACATTAAGAATTAACAGGAATAAAAAATATATATTATAATAATTGATAAATATCTCTAATTTTTTTTTGCTTTTTAATAATTTCACAGTAGAAATAATAATAAATAAAAAATCTAAATCGCTAAAAAAAATTGTTATTGTGGAAGAAGAATTTCTGTTTGTGCATGTGAAATTTTGCCAATAAAATAAAGAGATTAACAATATATTCAATACTTTTGTTGGATTAGTTTTCATAATAAAAAATACAAATCTTTTACTGTAAAATAATAGTTTTGCATTTTAAATATATATTTTGCTAGATCATTCACCTTTGTATTTAAACAATAAATGACAAAGGCTCTCTTTATCTGCATTACAGAATCTACAGATGTCCTTTAATTCAATGTACTTTGATAATGAAGATTTTACCGGGCAAATTGTATATAGTAGCTATTTTAAAATTAATTTCTTTAACTTTATTGTTAATAGAGTATTTTTAGGGAGTTAACCAGGTTCTTTTCCAATTAATATGATCTATAAAACAGTTCCAGAAAAAATAATAGGAGTAACTTTATTTAGCCTCTGAAAAAATATCAAGAATCTGCAGGGGTGGATTTAGTGATTTTGTCGCCCTAACGTTCTAAAATGCACCGTTTGTACTTTCATTTATTTTTAATTGATTTCTATCACTCAATCACTCCTTTTCTGCATTTTGTCTTAACGCAAAATAATAATAACAACACGCAAAAGCATCTTTATAATCAATTTGTTTTCTTAAAACGAATTCACAACTAAAAATTATATTTAAACTATTTCGTTTATGAAACTAATTTGACTGCTGGACTTCTCCATGATTGAGGGTGGGGGACACATTTGCGCAGATGTAATAAACATTAAACTTACATTTTTTTAGACACTCATCATACAAAATATGATAGAATATGATGTTATATATAATTTAAAGGTATAATTTAAACTTATTTGGGGGCTCTCGGATTTCCTGGCTTTCCCTATCTTGCTTATTTGTTAAATCCACCCCTGCGAAAATGTTTGTTATTACATTTATTATTTAACTTCTAAATGTGTATATGGGGTTGACAACACACAGAGACTTATAGCAAATATGATTTTTAACACGTTGAATCATTTTAACAGGGAAAGATTTAATAACTAAATTAAATTCTCTGAACGGTATTAGGAAAATATTAGTATTATTGTTAGTATTTTTATATTAATGCTTAAAAAAACAAGAAAGAAAAGGGTCAGGAGTGTACAAAACACAAAATATAAATAAGACAAACTTAAGGAAGGGTAAGGGCCCTGTGGGTTTACAGGATCTTTAAGGTTTCAAGTATAAAAAAGGCTTTTTTATTAGTGCTTTGCTTTATGTTCGTATAATATTCTAATTCTTTTAGTATAGCAGGACAAAATGGTTTCTGGCTATCAATTTTGCATCTGTGAATATGGTACTTTGTAAATATTATCAAAAGATTATGAGTTTTGATCTATATCCTGTCTAAACTTGGTAAGAATATGTTTGACAGGGTAAAATTATGCAGAATATTAATATATTAGACTTCTTTAAATTAGTTTGTAATATAAAATTTGTTAAGCAACGAGCACACCTCCTAATTTAAACCTCTGATGAACCCAGACCAATACGAGATTATGTAGGGTTTACTGACGATGAGTGATTGAAATAAGGAACGTACGGCCTTATTTTGATGAGAAGAAAAACATATTTCCCACATAGTGTATCTTTAGGGTGTAACAAAAAATATATTTTATGAATATGAGTAACTTTTACATAGGGGAATGGGGAATTATTTGTGCACATAGTTTGATGACCAAAACACATGTTTATGACGCTGCCAATGAGATGAGCGGAAATGACGCCATACCGCGCGACCTTACGATGGTTATATTTTTCTGAAGCGCACGAGAGGTGCGCGTGCGTGTGCTGCAGATCATAAAACTGTTTTATCGCCTCTCGTAGGATGAGGAGTCCGCTTTGGGTTTATGTGTGAAGCTGAAAGAGGTTATTTTCATATCGCTTCTTTAAGACTTACGTCTATGAGCGACTGTTGATCCGGTTAATGCGCTCACGCTCCGTTACCGGGCAGTGGCGGGACGCGCGCGCAAGCTCCCGTGACTTGCTTTTAGTAGTTTTATGCTTTATTTTAAAGGCTACACTCTCCAATTATCCCGTAGCTCAGGTGAGTCCGTGTTGAATGAGTCGTAGTGATTTATTCCGGTAGAGTTCGGGCTTAAATCTCAGTGTTAAGTTTGGGTTTAGTCAGAATTAACATGGGATTTTCTTATACTTCAGGTTTGTTGGTCAGAATTAGCATGAATATGTTGGGTTAGGGGTCGGTTTATTCGCTTGACAAGTTAAGTCAGTTGTGTACAGGTTTGTTGGGTTTGGTTCTGTCAGAAATGACCGGTCTGTTGGGTTACAGATAGTTCAGCTGTCAGCTCGGTTTAGTTCAGGTTCAGCTCACAGCTGCGGAGGTTGGAAACCATACATGTGTTTTTTTAGGGTGAGTTTGCTTGTGTTGTGTCGGGATTAGTTAGCTGTTACTGAAACTCAAGAGGGTTGGGTTAGGTGTAGGTTGGTTCAGGTTTAGTTTAAAGTGCAGGTGTATCTCAGCGTGATGGCTAAAGGCGAGTGGAAGAGGTCTGGCGCTGATGATCTCCCATTAACCGGCCGCTCTGAGTGTGAGGTGTTCGATGATGGAACCAACACTTTCTTCTGGTGAGTTCATATCTCTTATAATAAGACGATGGAGCATTGTGTGTCTTTCTGTGGAGTGAATGTATGGATCTGATGGTGTGCATGTGATGTCCAGCGGCTGTTTGGTAGCATTACAGCTCGGCTTTTCTCTGTTCTGCAACCTCAGCAGAACAACACTCGATCCATTAAAGGCTTTAAGATGGACAGATGCCGTAGAAGAGACTCTTTCTCTGTTTGTCTCTTACAGACACAGAGAGGAAAAGCATGACTGATGGATAGTTCATATACGTTATCTGATATCACATCTAGTTAAATCTGAACCGCTCTTTTGAAAACAGTAAAACTATCAAAAACTACAAGTTAATATGCATTCAGTCATGCATTTCTTTACTACAATCCAAATTATTATTCTTAATTATTTTATTATTATTATTGTTAATAATAATTATAATTCTTTTACATAATTATATAATACAGTATAGCATGCCAAACTGTATTCGGGAGGCTTGCAGTCCATATTCAAAACCGATTTCTTTCATTTCTGATTGCAACATTTTGTATAATTGATTTTATCATAGTAATTGTTTTAATTGTTTTGCATTAATCATCTTATTTGGGTTGTTATAAGCAATATTTGGAATTATTTTACTTCTATTCTTGTTCTATGGTATGTGTGTGTGTGCGTGCTTGCGTGCACTGACTCTTGATCCTAATGTTTTTATAATCTGTACAATAATATGCAACTTGAAATTATATAAAAATGCATGCATGTCTGTCTGTCTGTCTGTCTGTCTACCTTTCTATCTGTCTGTCTGTCTATTTGTCTATCGATGTCTATCTATCTATCTATCTTTCTGTTTGTCTATCTATCTATCTATCTTTCTGTTTGTCTATCTATCTATCTATCTTTCTGTTTGTCTATCTATCTATCTATCTTTCTGTTTGTCTATCTATCTATCTATCTTTCTGTTTGTCTATCTATCTATCTATCTTTCTGTTTGTCTATCTATCTATCTATCTTTCTGTTTGTCTATCTATCTATCTATCTATCTATCTATCTATCTATCTATCTATCTATCTATCTATGTGTCTGTCTGTCTGTCTACCTATCTATGTGTCTGTCTGTCTGTCTGTCTGTCTGTCTACCTATCTATGTGTCTGTCTGTCTGTCTGTCTGTCTGTCTACCTATCTATGTGTCTGTCTGTCTGTCTGTCTGTCTGTCTGTCTACCTATCTATGTGTCTGTCTGTTTGTCTGTCTACCTATCTATGTGTCTGTCTGTCTGTCTGTCTATCTGTCTACCTATCTATGTGTCTGTCTGTCTGTCTGTCTGTCTGTCTGTCTGTCTACCTATCTATGTGTCTGTCTGTCTGTCTGTCTGTCTGTCTGTCTGTCTGTCTGTCTACCTATCTATGTGTCTGTCTGTCTGTCTGTCTGTCTGTCTGTCTGTCTACCTATCCATGTGTCTGTCTGTCTGTCTGTCTACCTATCTATGTGTCTATATGTCTGTCTGTCTACCTATCTATGTGTCTGTATGTATGTCTGTCTACCTATCTATGTGTCTGTCTGTCGGTCTGTCTGTCTACCTATCTATGTGTCTGTCTGTCGGTCTGTCTGTCTACCTATCTATGTGTCTGTCTGTCTGTCTGTCTACCTTTCTATGTGTCTGTCTGTCTGTCTGTCATAAAACCTCAGAACTCTCCTCTCCCCCATATATATGTGTGAGTGTGTTGGGGTGTGTATGATGAGGCGTGGTTGTGTTGATCAACCCTTATACCCGCTTGGCAGGTTTGAGATGTGAACAAAAGGTAAAAAAAACAGACAACATTTAAACACATTCCCGTCTCTCTTGTTTTCTGCAGGAGGGCACATACCGTGACAGTGCTGTTCATCCTGACATGTGCTCTAGTTTATGTGACACTATTGGAGGAGACGCCACATGACACTGCGTACAACACTAAACGGTAAAGTCTGACACGCAGTTCAGAGCCCCAGAGAATGAGATGTACTGTTTCTTTCCTGAGCACAAGCTAAAGTTATCCAGAAATGTCACATGGCCGTCGCTGGGAGGGGATTGGCAAGTGTCATGCTTTCTATTGGCTAACAGGATTATGTGTGACATCTGTTGCTGATCACAAAGTACAGGTCACAGACTGACCCGCTGTGCTTATAAGCACACGACCTTTATCAGAAGAAAGACCAGCTTTTATTTTTTGTGCTGTTTTTATAAGTGGTGTTTTGAAGAATGTCACTATAGTAACTAAGAAGCAAACTACAAAACAAACACTCAAAATATGGTGCAACAGTTGAGTTCTGGATTGTGAAACTGATTCTGAATGCAGTGCTTCCCACAGGTTTGATATGTACTTGCGGTGTTGGCCGGCTTGAAATGCCATTTTTCCACATCACATAAATAGTTAACTATATGCGACAAACAAAACATAATTTTTAACAATAGTTTTATTTATTATGACACTGTTATACACTGTTTATTTTCAGTGGATTAAAGTAAAAATAAATAAATGCTGAAATAAAAAAAGAAATCCACTATTTCTCTTACTTTTATGCTATTCCAGGGTGTCCGCGGGGTCTTAAAGTATTAAAAGTTGGCAAATTAATGTAGAGATTTAAGCACTTTAAAAGTATTCAAAAGTCTTAAATGCTATTTTGCAAGGTATTAAATTTGATATCATTTTTGATTATGCACTGTGTGTTTGTATGCTAAAGTTTTCCTGAATTAAATCTGCGAACATCAGGATGCTGTGTAGTGTATGAAATCAATAAAATCCTACTAGATTTGACATCATGCTGCTTTATTTACTGCAGTAACCATTATTCCTGCTGTTCTGTAGGCGCCAACCTGCTGGATTAGCTAGATTTAATAGATTTTTATTCAGTATTTGAATAATGTTTTAGTTTTGCATTAGTTTCTTACATTAATATTTAGTAAATATACTGCAAGGTAAAATCTCTCCAGTCTTTCTGGTTGAAACCTAAAGTGGCTTTAAGGTCTTAAAATGTATGGAAAGAGTCTTAAAAGGTCTTGAATTTCACTCTCTGATTCCTGTATATACTCTGTATTCAGGAGCCATATGCACCCAATGACAGATAAAATCTGCTTCCCTCTCTCTCTTTCAAGTTCAAAGCAAACTTGTATGCCAAAGCATTTTAGATATGTATACAATATTTAATACACTGACATCATAAAATGAATAAACTATATAGCAAATGGGAAATAAATGACAGAAAAAGGAATAAAAACAGACAAAATCTCTAAAAATTTTAATAATTACAAGATCAAAATGTGTAGATATTTAAGGCAAATGCGTTGATTAACCATTAATAATAATTCCTTACATTTTATATAGCGCTTTTCTGGACACTCAAAGCGCTTTACACATTTTTGGGAGACTCTCTTCATCCACCACCAGTGTGCAGCATCCACCTGGATGACACGGTGGCAGCCATATTGCGCTAGACCACACACCATATACCAGCTGATTGGTGGAGAGGAGACAATGATGAAGCCAATTATGACATGGGGATGGTTAGGAGACCATGATGGATAGAGGCCAGTAAGCAAATTTGGCTAGAATACAAGAATTTTTATATCCTGGGATTTTTAGGGACCACAGAAAGTCTCTGAGCAGCATTGATTCCTCTTCACTATACTGGGGCGTTAGGACACACACAGACCACAAGTGAAGCACCCCCTGCTGGCCTCACTAACACCACTTCCAGCAGCAACCTAGCTTTCCCATGTGGTCTCCCATACAGGTAGTGATCGGGCGCAGCCTTGCTTAGCTTCAGTAGGCGACCATGTGAGAGTTGCAGGGAGCTAGCTGCCGGCTAATGGTGTGCATATATTTTGCAGCCGGTTTAGACCAGTCCTTTCGTCCTCTCTTAGTATATCGTAAAGTTTTTCTGAGTCATTTTGAAAGAATTAATCATTTTATGTTTCTCTCACTCTTGCGCCTGTGCGTGCGCTGTCAGCTGCAAAACCAAGTGAAAGTAGGCTTAAATAAAAAGGTGATGCAAAAAATGCATAACGACAACTTTAGAAATCGAAAGTAAAAGATCGCGGATGTCTGGTTATATTGCGCAGATACAAGAAGTGTAAAAGGATGATGATAGTAAAAAAAAAAACTAAGTATACTTGTGCAGCGTTTAATATATCTGAGCGGCCCGCCCAAGTAAAGTCTATGTGTGGGAAGCACTGGAATAATAACTGTTGAAGACAGAACGTCTGTGAAGTTGTTAATTAGTTTTTTAAAGGGACAGTTCACCCCAAAATAAATATTTGCCTTTATTTACTCACCTTATGTGGTTTCAAACCTTTGTGAGTGTATCTTTTTTGAATTGAATCTTTTTCAAATCTTTTTTCAGTTGAATACTGAAGAAGATATTTTGAAGAATGCTGAAAATCTGTAACCATTGACTTGCATTGTAGGAAAAACAAATAAAATAGAAATCAATGGTTACAGGTTTCTAACATTTTTCAAAATATCTTTTGTGATTAACGAAGAAAATAAACTCATAAAGGTTTGGAACAAGTAAAAGGTGAGTGAATGACTACAGAATATTTTTTGTGAACTATCCATTTAAGTAGTAATTTTTAATTTACTTAATTTTTTTACACAAGATAAGCCCTTTCTCCATAATCTACGAAAGCCAGTAGACTGATTTTTATGTAAAATACTTTTTTGCGAGGAAAAACACAATTCTGAAAAAACATTTTTCAAAATAATGCCAAAAAGAGTCTTGTAGGGTAAAATAAAAATGATTAATTTAAAAAAATAGTCTTGCATAGTTTGGAAAAAGGTGAATTGGTAGCAAAACAGTGAATTGCAGTTTGTCAGACATGTCACTATGATTAGACGCTTTTGTAAAGGGACAGTTCACCCAAAAATTTCAATTGTCATCAGACCCACTGGTTTCCAAACCTGTAAAATTGCTTTAATTCTTAAAGTTCTCCCCAAAAAAATGTAATAAATAAAAACAAAACTGCTGATTGAGGTAAAAATCAAACCCAATTAGTGTGTTGTTTTATTTAAGTTTTTGCTTTGTTTTACAGTTTTATTTATTGTTATTAATGTAAAAATAAGACCTTTCCAAACATTCTATAAAAGCCAGTAGACAGATTTTTTTTTATGTAAAGGACATTTTTTGAGGAAAAACACAATTCTGAACAAAAAATTATTAAAAAAATGCCAAAAAAAGAGCCATTCTGTCTTGTAATGTCAAATAAAAAGGATTAATTCAAACTATAGTCTTGTATAGCCCAGATGTATGAAGTCTGTAGTCTTAGATATATAGCTAATAATCAAAGTGACTGAGCAGTTTTAATTATAACTGTCAGCAGTGAATTGCTATGATTGAATGCTTTCTTAATGGGACAGTTCACCCAAAAAATAAAATTGTCATAAGAACCACTGGTTTCCAAACGTTAAGTTGCTTTCTTTTGTTGAACACAAAGGATGATATGCTGAGGAATGTTGAAAAAACTGCCATTGACTAACAATAGCTAATATTTATTGTTCAATGTCTACCGGTTTCCACCATACTTCAGAATATCTTGTTTTCTGTTCAACTAAAGTTTAGAACCACTTGAGTGAGTTTTTGGGTGAACTATCCCATTAACTATTGTTTTCTCTCTGTTGACAAGTTTTTTTTTTTTTTTTAATGAAGACTTAAGCTTGATTTTTTTTTATTTTTATTATTATTATTTTATTTATTTATTTAAAAAAAATTTTTATCAGTTTTTTAAAGGGACAGTTCACCCCAAAATAAATATTTGCCTTTATTTACTCTATTTACTCACCTTATGTGGTTTCAAACCTTTGAAACCACTTGAGGGTGATTTAAATAGTGATAAAATTTTCATTTTGGGGTGAACTATCCATTAATGCATACAGAAGTGGTAACATTTACTAAACCAGGCCATTATGTTTGCCCATCAATGCAAATGTCTCCGTTTTATAAAGACAAAAAAGAGATTAATCAGAATCTGGCACGTCAGATTGGGTGTTGATTAAGTAAGGAATTGACTAATGAATAGTGTACCACGTGAAATCTTCACTTTCTATTTCTCTTAAATGAGTATATGCAAAACAGCTTTAAACTCTGATTTACTAATAAACTTTTGATACAGTTAATCCTTAGACAACCCGTAAAAATGCTTTAATTCTTAAATTCTCCCAAAAAATGTAAATAAATAGCATAAAAACAAACTAACTGAGCTGTGTTTTATTTTTGCTTTGAAATGATGTTTTAAAACTAGGGTTTCTGAATTATACATACACACCTGACAAAAGTCTTGTCATCGATCCCACTTGTAAGAGCAACAAATAATATCTTGACTTCTTTGTGAAAAGTGTCAGAAGGTAGATTTTTCTCATGAATCATCTGTTGAACTGCATCCCAATCATCACAAATACTGCAGAAGACCTACTGGAACCCACATAGACTCAAGATTCTTAAAGTAATCAGTCAAGTTTGGTGAAGGAAAAATCATGGTTTAGGGTTACATTCATTATGGGGGGCGTGCGAGAGATCTGCAGAGTGGATGGCAACATCAACAGCCTGAGGTATCAAGACATTTGTGCTGCCCATTACATTACAAACCACAGGAGAGGACAAATTCTTCAGCAGGATAGCGCTCCTCATACTTCAGCCTCCACATCAAAGTTCCAGAAAACAAAGAAGGTCAAGGTGCTCCAGGATTGGTCAGCCCAGTCACCAGACATGAACATTATTGAGCAAGCCTGTGTTAAGATGGAGGAGGCATTGAAGATGAATCCACAAAATCTTGATGAACTCTGGGAGTCCTGCAAGAACGCTTTCTTTGCCATTCCAGATGACTTTATTAATGTTATTTGAATCATTGCAGACATGTATGGATGCAGTCCTCCAAGCTCATGGGAGTCAGACACAATATTCATTCTGTTTCCACTGCAGCATGACGACATATTCTATACTGGACATTATTTCTGTTCAGTCACAAGACTTTTGTCTAAGCAAAGTCAGACCTTACTGTCCTAATTAAATAATTCAAAATCAAGGCATGATCATAATTTATTCTGGTAAAATAAGCGTAATCTAGAGGCCTTTACCTTTCATATAAGCCACTTCTGATACCAAATGATCAACTAGAAGTCAACTTATTATTTGCTGTTCCTAAAACTTGGATAGGCGACAAGGCGAACACTTCCCATGATTCTGCAGAGAGTCTCCACCAATCAAAGAACTGTGATCAGCAGATGTCTTTAAATAACTCTGAAGCTTCCACCACTCCCACAAAAAAGCATCTCTAAATGTTTTCAAATTACATTTAATATTTGCATGCATAATATGCGCACATTTTCACATAAGAACTTTAAATCATCAGTTTTAGTTTAATATTTCTCCTTAAATTTTATGAACTCATTCACAGTTCTTCATAAAATACAGTTAAACGCTAAACTATGTATTCACATTATATATAGCACAGATCTTTTCCCTTTTTAAAGCCATTCATTTATTCAGATTCTTTTATTTCTGCTTAGTCATTCTCTATTATTTTTGACACGAAAAGTTACACATTTAAAAAGGTGATTTTTATTTTTAATTTTTAAAATACGCTGTTAAAAAATTATATATATATATATATATATATATATATATATATATATATATATATATATATATATATATATATATATATATATATATATATATATATATATATATATATATATATATATATATATATATTATTTATTTATATATATATAATTTATTTATTTTCCTTTCTCTAAATATATAGTATATGTATTATACATTTAGAGAAAGGAAAAGAAATAAATAAAAAAAATTTTTTTTGCTTTAAATCAAAGTTTTTAAGTGTTTTAATGTTTTAAAACATGTATAACTTAGGAATTAACAGAAAGTAACTGCTCTGTATTGTCACAGGAACCCTTCAGCATTGTGACTGAGTTATGCACAACTTCATACTTCCACATACTTCAATCACTGCTTGTTTTTTTTGTTCTTTTATTAGGGATTTTTAAATAATACAAAGACAATCAGACAAACAAACAAACCCCAAGCGCCGCCAAATTAATTACAATTTACAAATTTATCTGTCTAACAAAAAAAAAAAACACACACAAATGAAAACAAAAGAAGCCAGAACTCTCTTAAAACAAACAAAACAAGAGTTTGTGTAGGAAGGATTGGAGAGGATCCCAAAGTCTCCTGAATTTGTCCTGTTTGTGTTCGAGGTCATAAATTAATCTTTATAAAGGAAGAAAGACTGAAAACTGAGAAATCCACATGGAAATAGTTGGAATCTGAGAAGTAGACCATTTTAGTAATATACATTTCTTGGCCAAAATGTCAGAGCTGTAAACAAAGGTTTGAGTCAAAGAGCAGTTTAGGAATGTCATTCAACAAAAAAAGTGAGGGGAGAAAATAAAACTGTTTCACTGCTTGTTTTTAACATCCATTTGTTTTGTCTGTTTCAGAGGAATTGTAGCCAGTATTCTGGTGTTCCTTTGTTTTGGAGTAACACAAGCTAAAGATGGCCCTTTCACACGTCCTCATCCAGGTCAGAGCCTTTACCCTTACTTAAACATGATCTAACCCTGAGCAGAGCGCGCTCACCTTCACTCTGAGATGATTTAACCTTAACCCAGGTGTCACATCGCCCTCCTGTCATTTACTGTAAATAGACGTGGAGATGCTATAATTGCGGAGCTGCTAAAAGTAGGGACTTAACCACAGGTTTCAGCACTGAGACATTCACTCTCTGCAGCTTTTCCAGTAACACACTTTCCAGCAGCCAGCAGTAGAGCATGACTAAACAAATATAGGCTTTTTTTATGTTGTTCTTTGAATTACAGCTAGTTGCTGCAATAATCTGCCTTCTTGAAAGTAGCTTTGGAAAACAGATTCTTTTGTATTTTTTTCATATAAATGATTCACCAATCATATGATTCATCACTCTGTTCCCAAAAGTCTTCACAAAGTCTTTTATGGCTTCTTTTTGAGTTGCAATATAATGATAAACAGTTACTGTACATCTAAAATTGTAGTCTATGTCGAGTTTTTTTTTTTTTTAAGTGTTTATGTGTGTATACACTCATTATTTTTGCTGCTTGTTCAAACTACTTACTTAAAATGAGCAGAATCAACACTATTTTTGAGATTTTTGGGGGGACAACTCAATTGTTTTATGTTTAATCCACTTAAATATTTAAAAAACAAGTAATGGATTTGAGACTTAATGGATTTGCATTGGGACTAAATGAAGGAATTGTGGAACCCAGCATTTTCTACAGTGCATATACAGTGCTCGGCATAATTGAGTGAAAATTCATATTTTTATCCATTTCTCAGTGAATATGGGTCATATATTTTGGTGCATTTGAACAAAACGAATATATCTACACTGAAAAAAGTGTTGAATGCAAAACTGTTGCAAGCAATTTATTTGTGTTGAATTTAAACAAATTAAATTTATTAATGTTCAACTTAATTTGTTTGTTTAAATTCAGCCCAAATAAATTGTTTACAACCACTTAATTTAAAAAATTGGAGTAAATCCAAGGAATCATCTTTGAATAATTTTTTTCAGTGTATTAAAATAATATTTTAGTCACCAAAAATCTTTAGAAATAGAAATATTATATATTTAAATTCATACAAAATATTGGAAAACTTACAAACCACAAAATGTCAACAAATTTTATACTTTTTTTTTCTGTTTCTCTTGAATTTTTCTCTTTAAAAATAAAACAATAAATTTTTTCCTAGCAAATAAGCTATAAGATACTATAAGAGTCCAATCAGTCTCAAAAATAATACATTTACGAAATAATTTATGCATGCACAGCACAAATCACATTTATAAAATCCAATGTATAAATTCAAAACACTACTTAACACGACACACAATTTGTAAATTCACAAGTAAAAATCATAAATGAATTGAATTGGTTTATTTTATAAATCGTGTTTTGAAATAAGATATGCATATGTCTGTTATTGATCGTGTTTTGAAATTACAAATTAGATTTGTCATATTGAATCGTGTTTTGAATTCTCGAATTGGATTTGCATATTATTGAATCGTGTTTTGAATTCACAAATTGGATTTGCATATTATTGAATCGTGTTTTGAATTCACGCATTGGATTTGCATATTATTGAATCGTGTTTTGAATTCACGCGTTGGATTTGCATATTATTGAATCGTGTTTTGAATTCACGAATTGCATTTGTCTATTTTTGAACCGTGTTTTTAATCTACGAATTGGATTTGCATATTATTGAATCATGTTTTGAAATTACAAATTGAATTTGCATATCATTGAATCGTGTTTTGAATTTACGAATTGTATTTGTGCATTTTCTAACTGTGTTTTGAATCTACTAATTGGATTTGTGCAATTTTTGACCGTGTTTTGAATTCACGAATTGGATTCGTGCATTTTTTTTTTTAACCTTGTTTTGAATTCACGAATTGGATTTGTGAATCATGTAATGAACCTACGAATTGGATTTTTGCATTTGCAAACCGTGTTTTGAATCTACGAATTGGCTATGTGTGTTTGTGAATTATTTTCTGCAATTTTTGTATTGGATTTGTGTGTTTAGGAATCGTGTTTTGAATCTACGAATTGGATTTGTGTATTATTGAATCGTGTTTTGAATTTGCGAATTCGATTTCTGAATCTACGAATTGGATTTGTGCATTTGTTAACCGTGTTTTGAATCTACGAATTAGCTTTGTGTATTTGTGAATTATGTTCTGCAATTTTTATATTGGATTTGTGTGTTTAGGAATCGTGTTTTAAATTCACTAATTGGATTTTGTGAATGTGTGTAAATGTACAATTTTTGAGCCCCATATTTATGTTAATCAAACATTTGTAGACTCACCAAATGAATCAAAACTTCACATCTAAACAAAAACTCACAGTAGTTTGACACCCTAGGTGAAATTACAGTTCAAAAGTAGCATTCCATGAGTTTCGACAAAGAAACAGTAATAATAATCCTGTTATAGCAACAGTACACAAGTGTTGTTAGTTATGAGGGCCGACTGGCTCTGCTGGATGAGCGGGTCTTTCCACAACTCATTCACAGAAAGCAGAGCGACTGATGATGATTGATGGACTCCTCCGGTCAGCGCAAGAACAATCCAGGCCTCTCAAGGACATGAGATAAATCACAAGTGATGACGCAAATTATAAGTTTGGCTTCCTGTCATTGAGAAAGCGGTGTTGAATGTCAGTCCCGGTGAACTGCATGAATAGAGGAGACTAGTTTCTGGGGTTTTAAGCATAGAGACGGACTCTAGGGAAACCGATGCAAACACACTAATAGTGATTAAAAATGGTTTGCAATCTTACTCTGTTAATTTGAATGATGCTCATTTAAAGGTGCTTTAGGAGATCTTGGGAAATGCTAATGTTAGCTTGTTAGCACTGAAAATTTGCATCCCACTGTGCATTTTGCCATCCCAAAAGACACACCTCCTGAATGCACACTAGACAACATCACTACAATACGTTACATTATAAAACATTCACCAGAGGGTAAACTTTATAGTACAATAAGTAATTACGATATTATACATAAAAAAGTGTTTGTTTGTCTGCCGTTCTCTGTCTGACCCGTGTCCATACATGCAGAAATGATGTATTAAAGAGTGCGCAGAGATATTCACTTGCATATTTTGATTGACAGGACAGCCTATCGTCATGGTCAGGCCGAATGTTTTGATTACTTAATGATCGCTATCATGATATGAAGAGGTTTTTCAGCCCTCAAAACAAAAGTTGCTTCTAAAGACGATCACCTATTGCTCTTTTAAAGTTTGTTTTGATATATGTGAAATCTTTATTAAGGGAAAAGTGTTATTGTGAAGAGAGATTTCCATTGGGTTTTGATGAATCTAGCTTAATTGTAAATACTACTTTGTAGTTGTTGTTGTTGGGTTATTTATCATTTTAACTAAGAGTGTGCCATTTAAAAGTAGCTTTAAATAAATATTTATTTTATTATTTTATTTATTTATTTTTAAATTTTATTTTTTTATAATATTAATATTATTAAAAGTATAGAGTAAATCAATATGACGACTAGTGGGAAATTTGAAACAGCTTGTTTAAGTGTTATTTTTTTATATTGTTGAATGAAAAGTATTCAAGTTATCTATATTTATTTGTCAAGGTTTTGTTGAAATATGCTGATTAATGGATGCATTAATGGAATAAATTGAAATTAATGAATATGTTGGATTTATAAAAAAAGTCTAAATTTTAATCATGTAATTAAGAGATTAAAAGTAATCAAATTATAATTTATTTTTAATCGTAATCAATTTTTGTTGTTGTTGTTGCTTGAAGTTGATTGAGTTATTGCATTTGCCATAACCTTTCTGCTGAAACTGCATTAATAAAATAAATCAAATATTAAAAAAATAATGACTCGCAGGTAAACTGACTGTTAAAAGTTCAAATAATTTTGTACTTCCATTGTCAGATGAAAATCTTATTGCTGTGACATTAATAAATAATTAGTCAGTATAAAATGAAAAGGTTTAAATAATTTGTTGTATTGATGTTATTTATATTACTTTGTATTTCGCATGAAAATAACGGTATCCGTGGGGTCTTAAAGTCTTAATGTCTTAAATTTCAAAAACAAAATTTCAGGCCTTAAAAAGTCTTAAATTCACAGAAATATTGTGTTGTTGGTCTTAAATAATTTTAAACTGGTCTTAATTTTCCTAAAGCTACGCAATCAGGCTGACACCCATCCAATCACCAACATTCCATTTCAATAAAAGTTTATTTATTAACTCTATTTACTAATATGGATTAATTATTTACCTTACAATAACATTTGTTTTTAATGTTTTAACTGGGCCATTAGAAGAAAATCTTTAGCGTTTAGCCTTGTGTATGTCTGAAATTTCATTCATAACAGTCTTAAATATGACTTGATGAAACCTGTAGAAACCCTGAATAACCTTTCAACTTTAATGATTATTCTAATAAATAAATAATCAACAGACTTAAAGTGTTTGGATGGCTATTATTTAATATACCTATTAACTCAATCCCTTAACCCACCTCCGTGAAATAAGTGAAGTTTATTTATTAACTAATTTCGAGAGGATCACACGCTTATGATTGACCACAGCTGGTCCTGCATTAGCAATGTAGTATTCACCAATCGGATGATTCCTAATTCACTATAAATAATCAGAGTTTCATACCTTAGTTATCTTCATCTTGAAGAATCCCCCCTTCCACCCCTACTCCTCCCTCCTTTCCTTGACAGGGTGGAACGGCAGCCCAGTGGTTAGCACTGTTACCTCGAAGCAAGAATGTCATTGGTTCAAATTCTTACTTGGCCAGTAAAAGTTTCTGTGCAGAGTTTACATGTTCTCCCTGTGCCCATGGGGGTTTCCTCCGGGTTTTCCGGTTTCCAGTCCAAAGACATGTGACATGAGTGAATTGACCAAACCAAATTGGCACCATTGATGAGGTCTTAATCAGCAATTCCTAATTGCCATTAGCCATATAATGAGCGGGGGAGTTCTCGAGACCGACCTGAGTTCAAATTCTCCTCTTGCCTTACAAATGGGAGGGAGCCCCGGGCTCGAGGATCTTATGAGCTCAGGGCTCTCTACCAGGACCGCATGCCAAACACACTTCATAATCAATCATCAGCTAAGTGAGAACTCTTGAAATGTAGATGTTTTGTCAGTCACATATTTGGCAACATTATTATTATCATTGTAGATGTTTGAGTATATGTTTGTATCTTCTTCTAGCATACTGGCGTTTCTGGCTGTGTGTTTCTGTGGTGTACGAACTCTTCCTCATCTTCATCCTCTTCCAGGTTTGTTTTTTACCCTTAACAGCACAACTTTACATTTAAACACAAAAAATATGGACAAAAACATATATTCAGTGTTTTTTAATTCATTTTTTATTTTATTTTTTCCTTCCAGACAGTGCATGATGGCAGGCAGTTTATGAAGTACATCGACCCAAAACTGGGCGTCCCACTTCCAGAAAGAGATTATGGCGGAAACTGTCTCATCTATGACCCTGGACACCCTGCAGATCCCTTTCACAATATCTGGGTAGGCGTTAAAAGCAGCATAAACGAAAGCATAATACTGATGCATCTGTTACAGAGGGTCATGCATAAGCCCGGTCACTTACAGAGCATTACATCTACATCTGATCCTACATCATACACCGATTTATAATGCGCATACAGTAGGTTAGAGAGATAATGTACAGACATTGCAGAATGAAATCTGCATGTTATCCTGCTCTTACAGGGTTGTTAGGCTGGAGTGTATGATATGATTTTGATTATTATTAATAAATAAACATTTCTATATATAATAATAAGTAAAAATAATTGACGGATAGAGCTTAAAGCGCTTTTGTATGGTTATTTTTAACTATACAATATTGAGTCTTCAACAAAACCTCAACCAAAATGCTAAACTTTATTATTATTTATTTATTTATATATTTATTCATCCTCCATCAGAGATGAGACCTTTTATCAATGTTTACATTTTAAATAAGTGTCAAGAGGAGTGGGATGCATTGGAAAATAATAAATTACATGAAATACAACCTGACATCTCAAAAAGAATTAAGACATTTTACGACTCGATTTGATCAAGTGATTTTTACCAGATGTGGTATTGGACATACAAGATTAACTCACGCCTTTTTAATTAAAGATAAAGACCCCATTCAATGTTTGTGCTGCACAACTCCCCACTGTAAAACACATTTTACTAGACTGTCCTGTTTTTAATGCTTTTTTATGAAATTAACACTCTTAAGGACATTTTTAGCAAAGTGACACCAGAAATAATCTTAGAATTCTTATCAAGTATTGACACTAAAAATCTTATTTAACTTGTGTATTCATTTGTTTGCTGTTCTTAATTGTTTATTTATTATTGAAATGTTCTTGCCATGAAAATAGCCTTGCACTGAAAAAAATTATTCCTTGGATTTACTCAATTTTTTTACATTAAGTGGTTGTAAACAATTTATTTTGGCTGAATTTAAACAATCAAATTAAGTTGAACATTGCTCAATTTAATTTGTTTGTTTAAATTCAACACAAATAAATTGTTTGCAACAGTTTTGCATGCAAAACTTTTTTTCAGTGTGGTTGCTGACATAGCAATAAATAAAAAACACATTACATTACATTATTTATTTATTTATTTATTTATTTATTTATTTATTTATTTATTTATTTATTTATTTATTTATTATTATTATTATTATCAAAGAATTATTTTAGGGAGCTCTTTGTAAACCACAAACTTAATCCAAAATACAGATAATTCCTTTTTTAACTATAAACCTGAATCATAATATAAATAATGGCTGACAGAAAATGATAGTTTTTTTAATACTTAATCAAAAATAACACTAAAATCACTCCATATTGTGTTCCCAACAGGACAAAATGGATGGATTTGTGCCTGCCCATTTTCTCGGCTGGTATATTAAGGTTGGTGTTAAAACGAAATATCTGAATGCCTCACCAAGTGTTTGATTTGATCAGCTTAAGATCATGTCTGGCTTTGGCAAGTGAATGTGCAGCTACATGTCTAAAAGCAGCGTCAGAAATGGAAACTAATGGAGTCTATTAGTCATGTTTTTGCTTTGCTCTCTCTCACTGTGTTTGTGTGTCAGACGCTGATGATCAGGGACTGGTGGATGTGTATGATCATCAGTGTGATGTTTGAGTTTCTGGAGTACAGTCTTGAACACCAGCTGCCAAACTTTTCAGAGTGCTGGTGGGACCATGTAAGTAAAACACACCAGATGCACTAGTGTACTTCTAAAACATTGTTGTGTTGTCTAAAAATACTTCTAATAATGTCTGAATCAATGCACTTTTTTTTGTTAATTTGTTAAATGCCCAAAGCCCCAAATATTTTCCTTCCATTTATCTAAAGTCACCTTTCCACAACACACAACATTTGAAAATGACTATCGGAATATGCCCCCTTGTGACCCTGACAGAATCACGGGAAAAAACCATAGACTGTAAAATATATGGACGGAGCATCCGTGACGTCACCCATAGGTTTCTGAACATTGCAAAAGAAGCTACAAGTAGGCGCGGCCAACCGTCGCCATTTTGTTTGCGCGTCATCGCACCCACGGCGGGATACCAAACAAGGGCAAAGAGGCAGAGAGTGGGCGGAGCTACAGACGCCTGCTGGCACTTTGCTTAGACCTGGCAGACAGACTTTACTTTGGGAGAAACGCTTGATACTTTATTACCTGCGACTCGTTTGTGTTCTGACCACATGTGTTTGGCTGTACACTATATCAATAAAGTGTTTAGACTGTTAAAAACACTGTAGTAATACACTGAGCCACTAAGCATTGTTCTTATGACGTTTTTCTACGGGAGGAAAACCTGAATTACTTCCAAACACTTCAGATATAGTGTGTGTTAGTAAATGCAAGACTATTGATGAAATCCAGCATAACACTGTATGACAACGCTTCAGATGACTGTTCTGGAGCCTACAGCTAATCAGTCTGTCACATTCTGGAGTGCTTTACGGGTCTAAAGAAAAATATTAATGATAAATGATCTTAAATAAAACAAATACATTTATAGAGATGGTATACAAGTTTATAACTTTACTCACATGGGAAACGAGGCCACATGAATGGTTTGTGAGCACAATTAAATGCACACAGCATCCCATATCATCTGATAATTGTAAGAAATAAGTCCAAAAGGCAGCTGACTGTGTAAAGCCACATAAAACAAAACAACAATACGATGAATATGCCGAGATCAGTGGCTAATCTGCCAGATTCAGCTGAGGTGAAGTGAAGGCGACCAGCGAGACCTAGCTGTCACTCAAGTGGCCACGCCCTTAATTATGCAAACTTGATATAACCTAAAATAAAGGAAATGGATGAGTTATAAAAAATTCACCCCCCTCACAGTTGTCATGGAGGGTAATATTAGCTATATGAACCAAAATCATTCTTTGTATCAGGCTGTAAACACCTTTTTTTTCTGCTGTAAAGTTGGCCATTCTAACAGTGGGCTCAATTGCAATTTGCTCTATTATGAAGCCAGGACTAGCGGAATTTTGATGAATTGCAGTTTCAGTTACTTCCGTATTGGCTTCCCGAGAGAGAGCGGGAGGTTGCCGCTTGGAAAAAACATGCAACAAACCCAGTAGATCATGGTCACAAACACATACGGCCCATGCCGTGCGCAGTCATTTATTTAGTCGCACAGATGGCATTTACATGTCTGCCTTGCCTTTAAAAAGCACGTGCTCTCATGAATAATTAAAAAGCAGGGTCTTCTCATAGGATAAGAAAACTCCCCTATGAATAATAATGAGAAACTGACACTCCACTAGCAGATTCGCGCTACGTCACTGATTTTGATGCCACCCCAAAAATTATTTTAAACCCAGAAGATGAAATTAGCTGACAAAAGCCCAAAATTGTCCAGTTTTCCCCACAGTTAAAGCTGACAGGGGCTAAAGTTGTCTTCACTGATGCTCAACAGAAATCTGTTAAAATCTCAAAGTACTCCAGGGCGTCTTGAACCTTAATACTGAGTACCACTCCTGAAAAATATCAAGTCAAATATGATGTACTGTCATGATGGCAAAGATTAAAAATAGATCAGTTATTAGAAATGAGTGATTAGAACTATTATCTTTAGAAATGTGTTGAAGAAAAATCTTTCGGTTAAACAGAAACTGGGGAAAAAAATATACAGGGGGGCTAATAATTCTGACTTCAACTGTACATTATACAGTTTTAAAGCAAATCCTGTTGTATTGCCTCTGTTCTGCTGCAGTGGATCATGGATGTGTTGGTGTGTAACGGGCTGGGCATTTACTGTGGCATGAAGACGCTCGGTTGGCTCTCCATGAAGCCTTATCAGTGGCAGGGCCTTTGGAACATCCCAACATACAAGTAAAACCCCTAAATAAACCTCTTAGAAATCCATCTCCAAGCCGAACAATGATATGACGTTTCACTGTTGTGTGTTACAGAGGGAAAATTAAGCGTATTGCCTTCCAGTTCACTCCATACAGCTGGGTCAAGTTTGAATGGCGTCCCGCGTCAAACCTGCGAAGGTGGCTTGCAGTATTGGGTATTATTTTCATGGTGAGTCACATGACCAATCACTGCCAACTTGATTTCAACAAGTAGGAGATGTTCTTGGATTAACATCTATGATCATTGATCTTGGAACAGCATTCCAATCAGCCAATCAGAATTAAGGGATATGTTTGCAGTTTAGGTTTATGCACTTCTACATGATTGTTGTCCAACTATTAATCCCCTCTGATTTTGGGAATGATTTACAGTTATGGTTGGGTTTAGAGGTTGGGAATAGGTGTGGATTACATTTTCCAACAAAAATAATGTACCAGGAGCAACATAGATGTTAATCCAGGATTGCATCATGCTTGGCAAAATCATGACGAGCGACCAATCACTGCATTGTTTTGTCGAATTTTAAAAAGATGCCTTATTAATAGAATTACACTGGTTATCAGTGCACCTTTTATTAGTTTATAAGGCATTACACAACATGACACCTTACATTTCCGGCTGCTTATCGAAATATAATCCAAGCTGTTTGCTATGCTCTTCTAGCACTGCACTATTAGAATTCCTCTCTGTAAATCTGATGAGATCTGGCGGCACTTCTTTTAGTCACTATGCTCCAAAAATTTGCAATTTTCTCCCAAATGAAGTGAAAGAATCCCCCAGTATTCATGTTTTTAAAAAGCGTGTTAAGATGCACCTTTTTAAAATTGCGTATGAATATAACAGTTTGTGAAGTATATACATTTTATATATATATGTATGCATACATGCATACATGCATGCATGCATGTATGGTATGTATGCATGTATGTATGCATGCATGCATGCATGCATGTACGGTGTGTGCATGTATATGCATATGTAAGGGCTATTGTGTGTGTGTGTGTGTGATTGTGTAGATATATGCATATATCTGTGTACACATATGCTTTTATCTGAGTATATATTTGTTGTTTATTTTGCTTTGTCTATACATTTTTTTTTTTTTGGTTTCTTTTAATGCTTGTTTGTTGTTTGTGAAGCGCTTTGAGTTGCATGCATGTAGGAAAAGTGCTATACAAATCATTTTTAAATTTTTATTATTATTATTCTCCTGCTTTTTGCAGTTTTTGTTGGCAGAGTTGAACACGTTTTACCTGAAGTTTGTGATGTGGATGCCTCCGGAGCATTATCTGGTGCTTTTCCGGCTCGTTTTCTTTGTGAACGTGGGTGGAGTGGCCATGCGAGAGATTTACGACTTTATGGATGACCCGTAAGTACAATCGAGAGCGTTTCGAAATCCTTATATGATATATATATATATATATATATATGTATATATATATATGTATATATATATATATACATATATATACATATATATATATATATATATACATATACATATACATATACATATACATACATATATATATATATATACATATATATATATATATACATATATATATATATATACATATACATATATATATATATATATATATATATATATATATACCTTATATGATAACTTTAGTTTGTTGTTTGCTTCTTTCTGAGGTAACATCGTGGCACTTCTTAATACTTTTTTTTTTAACCCATTTCTGAGTCCAGCATCTTCCGTTTTTTTTCAAGCAAAGACACGTTTGGTGTGAATGAGCCCTTACTGTGCATTGCTCTCCTTCTGACCCAAACATTAGGAAAGAACTGATGAACTTTATTTTTAATGAAGCTTCAGGCATTTGTTCACTTCATTTCACAACAGATTTGATCACAAACAATGCAGGATTTTCAGACTGAAAGTAAGATGATACTGTGTTGACTATATTGTATCCAACAACAATGTTGCAGCAGTGTTTTCAAGACATGCTCGCTATTGTTATTACAGATGCTCTGTCATGTGCTGAGTGTTTATGCCTTCTTAACCCTAAATCACAGCGGCGTTCATCTGTGAACGGTGTAGGTTGTCAAACACAAATGCAGAAGTTTACTTTTGGTGGGTACATTAAATTCTCACATTGCTGTCCTGTCAAACTTTAGAAAAGTTACCATCAAATTACAGAAAATAGCCTATTACTTATAAAGGATCACCATTTTTAGTTGTCAGAATCTTGATATCATTATTAAGGCCCTATTTTAATTTTGTACCCCTACCCCTTGGCCCTTAAAACCGAGTGTGAAGGGGAAGGGCTTCAAAATTTACCCCCAAGAAATGGGACGGCACACATCATCATATGTTATCGCCATCTCTTGCTTCATATTAGATCAGACGATCTCGACTGCTGTAGTTATTCCAGTTGCTTTATTTTTGAGTATTTATCTTCAGGAAATCACTGAAGGCATATATTATGTTATCATAACGATATAATGTGGCAATAAGATCGTAACTGTACTGCGCATTTACACAGTGGCCACGTTTATCTGTAAACACACAAAACAGCATCAACATTATAGCAGACACTGTAAAAAGCTCCTTCCCAGCCACTAGACTTTTCTGACAGGGTGTTCGAGTGTTAGACAGTAGTGGGACTGCTGTACAGGAGTTATTATTATGGATTATAGATAGCCAAATTTTGCGTTTTTTTTTATTTTAGCGTTTTTATTTTTATTTATTTATTATTATTTTTTTAAGCATGACGGTTAAACACGAACGCAGTTATGAATACATTAAAACATGTGCTTGTTTGTTGTAAAAATTCATAATAATGACAAAAAATACTAATTTGTAGCTCTCCTTACTTCTGGGTGCAGTTATGCTGCTGTTGTGGCTGGTGTATTCTGGGAAATTTTGTTAACCCTTGGTTTCGAGTGTGGTCCTAAAAAATCTTTGTTTGAAGGGGTATCTACCCCTTCCCCTTAGCCCTACACCTTCAAGCTAAAGAGAATTGGGACACCCCTACCCCTTCACGGGAACGTGCAAAACGAGGGGTAGGTAAGGGGAAGGGCTAAGGGGTAGAATTGGGATTGGGCCTTAGTGTAACTCGGGGAACAGTACCCCGAAAAAAGACAATCCAAATTGAAAATTTTAACGTTTTCCACATTGTGTCACGCCCATAAGACTGCAATTCATGTAAGGAAGATATTATAAATCAAATCAGTCTATTGAAAGTCAATTCACCAAAAGGACGTGTTTGTGTCGTTGAACGTGTTGCAATGAAATGTAATAAACAATTCTTTCTATTTAAGCTTCAGTTTTGTAATGAATGCCGTATTCAGTGATGGATTGTACCATCTTGTGGACATTTGAAGAATTACCTTCTAACCTTTAATTTAATAAGCGAATAAACATCAAAATAATTTTGTTGATGTGTTAAATTGTTAAGCTCTGCCAAATATTACATGCCATTTAAGAATCCGAGAAAACAGGCAAATAAACATGCAAATGATCTGTATCAGTTCTGAAAAACCAGTATCAGTCTCTCTAGTGACTTAATGTTGGCAGTAACCCTTTAAAGGGGAAATGCCTTTTCTCTGGTCTTTTTCTAACATTGAGATGTTTTTAAAAGAGAAGCCCATCATAAATTATAAGTAATAGGCTATTTTCTGTTATATTTTGACACCATTTGAAAAGGTATTTTGTGACCACTGATCTAAATGTACATGCGTGTTTGACAGCTTACTTTTCATACGTGGATGTGTAACTTCTGTTAAAAAGTCTGTTATCTTTTATTCATGCTTGCCTTGTCACAAACTCATTTGAGCTGCTTTTTTCTCTTGAACACAAAGTTATTTTGAAAAATGTTGAAATCCTGTAACCATTGACTTCTATAGCATGTTTTTTCCTAGTAGGAAAGTCAATGGTTACAGGCTTCCAACATTCTTCAGAATATCTTCTTTTGTGCTCAACAGCAAACAAGAAACTCATAAAGGTTTGAAATCACTTGAGGGTGCATAAAATAGTGAGTACACTTTCATTTTTGAGTGAACTATCCCTTTAAGTAAAACAAAACGCCTACATCAAATGTTAATAAAAATTATCTGAAACGAGCAGTGCTGATCGCCTAATAAAAGCAATTCATCTCTCTTGTGTGGTGTGACAGTACTGTAGAATCAATAGTCAACAACGTTGTTTTCAGTTTCGAGTTTAATGTTGATGGGATCAATCATTCAATGATTGATGATGATATCATTCATATCATTATCAATCAATTCTGCCTTCCACGGTGGCCGTTTGTTGTGAAGCATTCTGGGATTGCGCTAGTTTCACATGCTGTGCTACTTAAGATGTGCTGCTTTGTTGTTTGGAGACGGAGGAGCTTTTTTTGTCCTAGACATGTTAATGAGGCCTACAATATGACCTAGTTATGAAACTGGATAGGAACAGTTTTTTTTCTGTCTTTTTTTTTTTGTTTAGGCCTCATGAAACATAAATGGACTGATTATTTTTTGTGTGTAAATCATTATTAGAGCTATAAATAAATGTGTAACTCTGGTTTTAACATGGCATTCCTGGAACTGTCATTCTATGTAGCTGGAATTTGTAGGCGGAGATTATGCAAATTAGATTTGATCCTATTATTTATTTATTGAAAATCATAAACAAACATTTAACTATCAGATCTGATGTTTACGAAGCATATGTGAATTTGGATTTTTTTTTTAAACATTTTGAAGCTCTTATTTTTGGGGGGGCAAATTACTTGAATTTTATTTACGAATGTTTCATTAATGAGTCCCTTTGTGTGCTTGCAGTTTGTAAGTTTAGTTTGTTCTTTTGATTGCAGGAAATTTCATAAAAAGCTGGGCCAGCAGGCGTGGATTGTGGCAGCCATCACTGTTACAGAGTTTCTGATCGTGGTCAAATATGACCCCAACACCATCATGCTGCCAATCCCCTTCTTCATCACTCAGTGCTGGATACTGGGAATCGCACTCATTCTCGTTTGGACACTGTGGCGGTTCTTTATTCGGTAATAAACCCTACATATCAGCTCTGTCACCATAATCACTCATAACACTCATCCAAATGCTGACTTTAACCTATTATTATTATTATTATTATTATTATTATTAGTAGTAGTAGTAGTAGTAAAATAATAAAATAGTAAGCTTTTGGATTTTTATGGAATCGTATATTCATTGATCCACTGTGAAAAATTCTTTCAGCACTTTTTGCTCGTGTCTTTTTACAACACTTTTATTAATAAATGCTGTTCAAGTGTTGTTAGTTCATATTAACTGAAGTAAACTAACAAATGGAACCTTACTTTAAAGTGTTATCAATGCAAGGCTTGGGGTTATCTTTGTTTACTATATATTGAAAATTGTACGCCAAAAATGTGGCCAATATTGTCCATTTCAATCAACCTCATAATACAAAATCCTTACATTTTTTAAAAATCTGTTTGATACTTAACTGTTTAATTTAGAGACACTTAAATGTAAAATAAATAATATAGAATTATTTCACAGGTGGGTCAAAAAAGAAAAAATGTTATACACGCAGAAGACTATATATTGCAGTAAAGTGTCTGCAATATATCTTTTAATGTCATCAATTCTTGTTGTGAATGTGCCTGATACAATGTTTGGTATTTAATATGTAGTTGTTAGAATTACATTTTAGTGGTCACATTAAGTGTCTACATCAGTGTCTTCTGTACATAAATAATGTTGAAATCTATGCTAGTTGTCATTTTCCGCTAGCAGAAATATAATTAAACATGACACATTCATTCATTTTGTGTGCTTCTGCCTATATGAAGCATAAAAAACTGCTCTTTTACTCCTATTAGGCAGGGTTGCCAGGTCCCAAGAAAATTATCCAGCCCAATGACAACTCAAAACCCACGCAAAAGGAATGAAAAGTAGCCCTCTTTCCCCCTCTTTCAATCACAGTTCATTTCCACATAGGGAAAGTTTAACTATATCTTCTCAGATTTTTTTTTTTTTTTTTTGTAATACGCACACTTATAGTTTCAGAACATGTGTTACAGAACTGACTTTACTTTCCGTACACCAAGCAACACTTCTCAGTACCTTTTTCTGACACTCTGTCAGTCAATCACTTACTTGAAGCAGTTTTTGGGTTGGCAGTTATGCATTCTAAAATCAATATCCTTCAGAAATTATTTAGTTTTAATTTTATATTTGCAAAAACGAAACATTTTGCCAGCCACCACATGTTATGAAAGTAGCCCCCCCACCCCCCCAAAAAAACACAACTTCGTTTAATTTTCCCGCAATTGCATTTAAAAAAACCTACAAAATAAAATTGTCTAGGACAAATGCAATGCTGGCAACACTGCTGCTAAAGGTGCAGTAGGTGATCTGCCACAATGCTAGCCTGTTAGCATAAATCTCTGAAACACCGTCCAAAGCCACGCCTCCTGAAAACACAAGCGCGCGCACCTTAAAGATAACAGCAGAACCCTCTCTCATGTGTTGAGCTAAAGCTTGGCTGGTGGCGTGCAGGAATTACACCCATCATTACACTCATTTCTAAGCCATACTTGCATGCTCTTTCTGACCGAGTCGTGGTAAACAATATAGGGACGTGTCACAGGTTGTCATTGTTCAAAAATGAACCAATGTGAATATAAAACCATCTTCAGCTCAGTAAAGCAGGCTAGGTGGAACAGCGCTATTTACTGATGTTGTGTTGTTAAACTAAATAAAATCCACATTATCGATGCTGTAAAAGGCCCTTATGAAACTAAAAATAGTCACATCAATCGTTCGTCTGAAAATTTTAGTGGCTGAACAACACTTCTGTGCATATAACCCATTCATAACAACCCAATCTACATCAGCTCTGCGTGACAAAAATAGTTTTAAAACAGAATATTACCGTTCTAAGAGAAATACTTCAGGCACGGTGTCGTCCTTCGTCCAGCCTGCAAAAGTAACTCCAATATTGATTCAGGATTTTTAAAAAGTTTTGATTCAGCTTGTTTTTACCGCTCGCGCTCTCTCTCTCATGAACGCGTAGCACGTGTAAACACAAACGGCAGAGCTGCGTACAAACGGGTGTGCAGTAGCTCAAATCTGCATTTGTTGACAGACAGTTTAAGCTACGAATCAGAATTGTAGGACATGTCGGCCCGACACTATTTTAATTAGATGAACATTTTTTTTAGTCGTATGCCTTACCCAGAATATAAAAATACATTTAGATCATTTACTTTTATCCGTACTATTGGGATGTGAAGAGACGTTCACCCTGCACAACAGAAAATGTTTTCAGAAGACGATCACCTACTGCACCTTTAAGAAAGCTTGACGTCCTCTTCAAATTTCTATGTATTTACCAATTTGTTAAATGAGTAGTTCATTTATTGGCTATTATTGTTCATGATCTGCTTCTGTAGCACATTTAAACTATCCCCCATAGTCCAATATTAGTACAACTTGCCTAAGATTGTATTTGTGGAAGCACATTTTACATTCATCCTGATAATTTTGACATCATAATCTTGGCATTTGAGGAATTATAGGTTGTTCTCTTATTTTGATTTCCACTGTAAATCACAGTAAGCAATATACATACAGTTGAAGTCAGAATCACAGTAAGAAATACGGTAAGAATTATTAGCCCTCCTCTATATTTCTTTGCCAATTTCTGTTTAACAAAGATTTTTTTTCACATTTCTAAACATAATTTTAGTAACCAATTTCTAATAAGTGATTTATTTTATCTTTGCCATAATGACAGTACATCATATTAGACTAGATATTTTTCAAGACACTAGTATTCAGCGTGACATTTAAAGGCTGAACTTGGTTAATTAGGTTAACTAGGCAAGTCATTTGTATAATGATGGTTTGTTCTGTAGACTATCAAAAACAAATATTGCTTAAGGGGGCTAATAATGTTGACCTTAAAATGATAAAAAAAAAAAAATTGAGAACTCCTTTTATTCTAGCTGTAATAAAACTACGGAAAACCAGAAGGGACATGATGGTGGAAAAAAAAAGGGTGGAAGAAAAAAAACTGAATGATAGGAAGATATTGTTTTAAGTTTTTGAGTTATCTCTCAAATATGTTATGTTCCCTTGCAAAACTGTTGTTCCACAAGCACTTCTTGTTCACTTCACACATGTCAACCCTCCCGTTTTTGCCAGGATTCTCTCGTATTTTACCATTCTATCCCACTATCATCCTATCAATAAGTATTTCTCCCATATTTTTAATCTTGAAAGCACGCTGAAATTAATATAAAAACATCTGCGTTCACTTTCTTTCCATTTAAAGCTGTGTGTCGATCATCACCCTTCATATGCATCCTTTGAATCAGTAATAAGAATGCATGTATAAGCGCTGACGGAGCAGACAGTATGATAAACTGATCCCAGATCAGCTTCTGTACACGCCATTTAAAGAGGAGTGAAAGTGCAGGGATTCAGGTGTGTTTAAGCAGACAAATGTCTGTCTTGCGTGTTTTATTTTAAACACAACTAGTTTTCTCTTAAATGAGCACAAACAGTTACTGAACAAATCGAATGCTATCATTACAGATCTGTGCATTCTTACAGAGACACCTCCGTTACCAAACAAAACAAAACCAGAGACTCATTTGCTGCTCTTCACTTGTTTGATAACAGAGGTTTCACTTTAAATGGCGTGTACAGAAGCTGATCTGGGATATCATACGGAGCGTGTCTGTCAGTCAGCGCTTATACATGTGTTCACTTATTCAGAGGTTGCTAATGGAGGGTGAAGATCGACACACAGCTTTAATGGAAATAAAGTGAACGCAGACGTTTTTATATTAATTTCAGCGCGCTTTCAAGATTAAAAATATATCAATATTCGGGAAAATACTTAATGATAGGATGATAGAGGGATAGAATGGTAAAATACGGGAGAATCCCTGCAAAAACAGGAGGGTTGACATGTATGAATTGAACAAGAAGTGTTGGTCAAACAACAGTTTTGCAAGGGAACGCAAATGTTTTTCTTACACCCATTTATTTTCCCACCATCACGTCCCTTCTGAGTCTCTGTATAAAACAAATAA
>NC_079459.1:29592537-29805037 GCF_903798145.1 Danio aesculapii | reverse complement strand
AATGCCTGAGCTGTTACTCTTTCGTGTCTCGTTACTGAGGGTGTTAAAGGGGTTCGTTTTTGCTTTAATTATGAGGGGAAATCGCAGTATATGTTCTGGTGTGAATGATCAGAGATCTGTGTGGGACCATTTGATGATCTGTCTGACTGTCTGCCTCTGCTTCTAGTGGTTCTTGTAGACCTGTTACAACAACTGAACAACTGGGAGGTCATATTTTATAATGTTTTCAATAAATAACAACAAAAAGGAGTTCTTTCTCTTTAACTCTTTTGTTTATTTATTTATTGCAGTGTATGTTTAATTTTTAATATCTATTTCTGGGAATATTCATATTTTTAGGCTCAAGTATTTGGTTATGGAATTTTGATGTGCTTTTTTGTAAGAATTACAAAACTCACTGGCCACTTTATTAGGTACACCTTACTAGTACCGGGTCGGACCCCGTTTTGCCTTCAGAACTGCCTTAATCCTTCGTGGCATAGATTCAACAAGGTACTGGAAATATTCCTCAGAGATTTTGCTCCATATTGACGTGATAGCATCACGCAGTTGCTGCAGATTTGTCAGCTGCACATCCATAATGCAAATCTCTCGTTCCACCACATCCCAAAGGTGCTCTATTGGATTTAGTTCTGGTGACTGTGGAGGCCATTTGAGTACAGTGAACTCGTTGTCATGTTGAAGAAACCAGTCTGAGATGATTCTGCTGCTGTAGCTCATCTGCTTCAAGGTTGGACGTGTTGTGCATTCAGAGATGCTCTTCTGCACACCTCGGTTGTAACGAGTGGTTATTTGAGTTACTGTTGCCTTTCTATCAGCTGGAACTAGTCTGAACATTCTCCTCTGACCTCGGGCATCAACAAGGCATCACGCTCACAGAACTGCCGCTTACTGCATATTTTTTCTTTTTCAGACCATTCTCTGTACACGCTAGAGATGGTTGTGCATGAAAATCCCAGTAGATCAGCAGTTTCTGAAATACTCAGACCAGCCCATCTGGCACCAACAACCATGCCACGTTCAAAGTCACTTAAATCCCCTTTCATCCCCATTCTGATGCTCTGTGTGAACTGCAGCAGATCGTCTAGACCATGGCTGCGTCCGAAACTGGCCACTACTCTGTAGGTTGAATTTAAATGTACTACTCAGCCGTTGGAAAAGAAAGTTTGGAATGCGCACTTCAAAATCTCGCCGGAGTAGTAGAATCTGGAGTAGTAGTAAGTCATCCGGGTACTTCTCGCATACTGATTTTCGAATTCTATGAATTCGCACATACTACTCGGCTCGCATACTGATTTTAGCGTACTATATAGTATGAAAGTATACGGTTTCAGTTGCAGCACGTTTACTTGCCTAAATGCATTGAGTTGCTGCCATGTGGTTGGCTGATTAGAAATTTGCGTTAACGAGCAGTTGGACAGGTGTACCTAATAAAGTGGCCGGTAAGTGTATATAAAGATTAGAATCCTTTTATTATTCATTTTTAACAATTGCTTTTTTTATTAAATTTGTAACTTGCAAAACAGCCTATTATTATTGATTTATACATTTTTTTTTTACCAGCGATTTCTAATAAAGTTGTAAGATTCAGGTTAGATTTATGAATTTAATCCATTTATTCAATTTCTTGGTTTCTTAATTGTTTGGTTATTCAGTGAGCCCCCCCCCCCCCCCCCCCCCCCCCACAATGATTTTTTTTTCAATATTTCAAAATATGTTTCCCTGCAAGAAGTTCTGTGTTCCTACCTAAAATTGCTTTGGTTTGCCAGTGAGCACTTTTAAAGCAGATTTAGTTTTTTTGTTTTTTTGTTTGCTTTGAATGCTTGTTTTTTATTATTATTATTTGATTATTATTAAGTTTTCCTCTTAAGTTTAAAAAAAAAAATGTAAACTTCAAGCATTTGTTATTGTTAATTCGGTTTTTTTTTTCAACCATATTATTAACACCATATTGTTAAGCCAATTAGTTGTTGTTGCAATTATTATTATTATTATTATTATTAATAATAATGAATATTGTTTATAAAAAAAAATTTGGGGTTGGTTTTTTTTTTTATCCTTTAAGAACTGAAACTGCCTAATGGGTTTTATGCACACAGGCTTTTAATTTCAGTCAGCCAGCCCCAGGGGTTCGGGTTTATTGTCATCCCATACAAAAATCGTTTCATTTCAGGTCTGATTTCTTAAAAAAAACAGCGATCTTCACTGCCTGGCTGAGATGCAATATAAATTGGGTCTCAGACCAAACAAGAAGCACTGCATTAAATAATATATTTCGCGTCATGTCTTTAAAATATGGAAATGAATTTTACTCCACTATTTTCAATGTAATCTCTGTGCTAGCCTGCTGCTAATGACGGCGCCTGTATTTAAACGGTTTTTCGTCTGTTTTTACACTTTGACAACCAAATGGATGCTTTAGTCAATTTAACTGATTATATTGTTATTACATTACAACATCGATGCTGTAAAAGAAACCGCATGAAACTGAAAATAGTAACATATTAAATCTTTCACCATCATTGGCTGAAAAACACTCGCTGTGCATATAGTCTATTTACTCTTCATTTACAGAGTTGATTTGGTAATTCAGTGAATGGCTTTTTTCATGCTTATTTTTGTTTTATTTCATACTAATATATTCTTTTGAAACTACAGAATATTTTTATTGTTAAATATCCTTGTGCAATATATATTAAATCTAGATTTATCTTTAATGATTGTATAAGCTAAAAGTTTTATCTAACGTCAAACTGCTGCGTTCAAGTCCTGTGACGTTCGTGTGTACTAAAGGAGTTGTAAATGAAGTAAATCTCAAGACATTCTCTTCAAGCAAAATATCCCTTTAAAGCATGTGTGTCAAACTCAGTTCCTGGAGGGCCACGGCTCTGCACAGTTTAGTTTCAACCCTAATTAAACACACCTGATCAAACTAATTGAGTGCTTTAGGCTTGTTTGATACCTACAGATAGGTGTGTTAAAGCAGGGCTCCGGCCCTCCAGGAAGTAAGTTTGACACTCCTGCTTTATTGTATTTGGTTCAAGTCACAATATGGCGTTGTTTTGATAAATTAATCAAAAGGATAAAAATTGGCTCTCTATAGAACAAAACTGATTGATTTTTATTTTATTTTACATTTTTGCTTTCATATGGATGTGACCAATGTGAAATTACCTCTTGTGTGACTTTGGTATATCAAATACAATTGTTTGAAAACATTGGCAGACATTTTTGAGCATTTTTACAGTACTGTAAAATACAAACCTACACAAAATAGGTTGAAATGTTTTTACCACAACTGTAAATCCCTATATTTTTTGCATAGCAAGGTTAATATTGCATGGAATTGCTCATATGCAGTTCAACAGGAGTTGTCCAAGCTAACTAGGGCTGACGTTGCTATGTATCCATCAATTTCGCTTTTTTTCGTCCACAGCTCAGACATTCTGGGCTTTAAAAACATTTCGAGGTTCGTACTCTTAACCACGACTTATTTCTGCCGTTTATGTGCGTTCAACTTGCAAAACGAATCATCCGACATGACTTAATGCGCCGTACATTTCCCATCAGCGCGCGCTCCGTAAATGTAGTCAGATTGTAGTCCGGAAGTGCTTCGTTCTCCGTTTTGTGGGAAGTCCAGCAAGAATGAAGTGATCTCCGTTTAACTTCGCCTTTAATCCAGTGACAGATGGCGGAAAAATCGCATCCAATAGCGATTGGCTTCTGCTGTCTGCTTATCTGAGGGTCACATGATGAGAAGTGAAGCACTTCAGGATGGCAGATGAAGCACCGCTGAAGTGGACTGTTATTGTCCTCACATGTCAGCATAAAGACAGTGTTTATGCTTTCCAAAGAGGTGAGTTAATGAGTTATTCACGTCGCATATCATTGCTGATGTACATAACTCGTACGTGCCTGTATTGTTACGTCTTCAGGTTCAATTTCACGTCAATTTGGGTTAAGATCAAGTTAATAGTTTATAACGTTGCAGATATAACGTTATTACTCTGCCTTGTTTTGGACACGATGTATACCATGGCAATATCATTGTGTTCTGCAAAGTGCTTTGGCACATAAACACAAGGGTACTTGAATTTAGGTGCCATTAGCCTGTTGCCTTGTCCAAATACACACACTGTGCACTTGAACTTGTATTTCTTGTATGTTTTGCCCAAGTTTTCAATAGGCGTGTAAAACTTGCACCAAAACATTTTTAAACGAAATAAAAGTTTTATTATGAACTTATTTTGTTTTTTAACAACCTAAAAACCTAGCAATTGTGTAACTGTGAATGTTTAATCAGATCTGAAACTCCTAAAATGCAAAGAATAAAGACAACAACTCTCGTTTAAAACATTATTTTTAATCAAATATTTTAATAATATATTGTTATATAATAATCACACTCTCTGAAGTGTATATTCAATGTTCATAAAGATTACTATATACCCTTTGTAAAATTCATCCACCACCAGTGTGCAGCATCCACCTGGATGACACAACGGCAGCCATATTGCACCAGACCGCACACCAGCTGATTGGTGGAGAGGAGCCGGCAGCTAGCTCTCTGCAACTCTTACATGGTCGCCCTCTGAAGCTAAGCAGGGCTGCGTCCGGTCAGTACCTGGATGGGAGACCACATGGGAAAGCTGTGTTGCTGCTGAGAGTAGTGTTAGTGAGGCCAGCAGCAGCCGCTCAACCTGCGTTTATTTGTGGGTGCTAACACCCCAGCATACGATTATTTCACGCAGCTTCCATTTTAAAACACGAAAGCGAGGCTGCGGTGGGAAGAAACCCGGAAGCATAGGATCAGCACTTTAAACTTTGCAACAACATGCTGTGTACTACAAACCCCCAGCTGTTGCAGCAATTTCAAAACGCAGATATGGTGTAAACATCCCTTTAATATCATTCAGTTCAGTTTAATTTAAACAACTAAAAGCATTTTAGGCATCAAACAACACCACAATCTCTTTAAGAGTAATACGCTTAAGTGTCCTCCTAGGCTTCAGTTCATGGCACCAGGTCAAAACCCTGGGCACGCTTCCCAGCTTCAGCCTATGTAACCCGGTGAGCGATTAAAACAATACAGTCCTCTGTAGCACACCCTCATGTTGTCTGTAATAGGGTTGTCCCGGTATTGAAGTTTAAAAAACGTCCATTTCCCGCGAACGTTTAAGTGCCACTGAGTGCATTCTTAAACAGCGCTGATTTACCATAGTATTCCATAGGGAGCCCCTTGCATTGTTATTTTGAGAGTCACAGGCTTAAAAATGAGACCCCCTACCCTAACATATGTCACTAACTGCGTTGTACATATAGGTGCTTTAACCTAATTGGTTAAAACATAGATAGACTTAGAAAATTTCCATGTGTGTGCTTACAAATCTGAACAATATCTCTAATGATTACTTGGCCGTCATGCATATGAAGATCAGACAGCCAGTAGGCTATTCAGTGCTGGCCCCAGACCTGTAAGAGTGATCTAATAAAGAATATAACACACACACACAAAGCACAAACTGTTTTATATTCAAGGCTGTTTCTTGCGCTCTCAGCCATCTTATCAAAACTGGTAGAATAAACATAGCAGAGTAAAACAGAGACAGCCAAGACAATTCACATCTAGTGACAGCTCTTCAAGTAGCATCAAACATCCCGTGACCTCATGAATGGGCCTGAGGAAACCAATAACTTAGTATACAGAAAAAGCAATGACACGCATGTCATTCCAGTTTTACTTTGAAGAGGGATTACATTAAGGTTATGATATAATCTAGGCCCTTTAACATTCAACCTGAGTAATAATCATAAAAAAGGAGATGTGTTACTTCATCCTGGAGCTGACATCCATCAGAAAATCTCCTTCTTCAGAAGTATGAGGTGACTTGAATAAAGCTCCATTGATGATCCATTTAGGTGGGAAAAACTACAAGCTTTGGATGCTTACATCAGGCTTATATCTTCTAAACACGAAATTAGTATCACACTACCTTATATACTAACATACTGATAGTAAGATCTTTAAAAATGGATTTTAAAGCAATCAAAGCAATGCACTTTGGCATGTTGAAGATGTGTCTTCTCCACATCAGCAGGTCTCCAGTCCATGTTCAGGTGTATCTGATGATTCTAGGTGTTTTTGTGGCATATCAGGCGCAAATCTGTATAACTACATGGCTGTGACACGGGTGTTACAAGAAGGTGGTCAATTATGAGGAAATTGCTTCCCCTTAAAATCTGGGGGTCAGTCCTCCCTTCAGACTTTAAATTGTTTGTCTGATGTGAAGGGCTGGTTAGCGAATCACTTTCTCCAACTGAACTGAACGAGGACAAGTGTGAATTGATTGTTTTTGGTCAAAAAGGTTCAGATTCTAATGGCAATGTCATTGCTTCCTGGAAAAGTGCATTCCTCTATAAAAAGTCTTGGTGTTATCTTTGACTCTGAGCTTACATTTGATCGCCAAATTGATACTGTTGTCAACAATTGTTTTTTCTATCTTAGATACAGTTGAAGTCAGAAATATTAGCCGTCCTGAATTATTAGCCCCCCTGTTTATTTTTTCCCCCAATTTCTTTTTAACGGAGAGATTTTTTTCAACACATTTCTAATCATAATAGTTTTAATAACTCATCTCTAATATCTTTGCCATGATGACAGTAAATAATATTTTTCTAGATATTTTTCAAGACATTTCTATACAGCTTAAAGTGACATTTTAAGGCTTAACTAGGTTAACTAGGCAGGTTATTGTAATTAGGCAAGTTATTGTATAACAATGGTTTGTTCTGTAGACTATCGAAAACAAGTTAGCTTAAAGGGGCTAATAATATTGACCTTAAAATGGCTTTAAAAAAATAGAAAACTGCTTTTATTCTAGCTGAAATAAAACAAATAAGACTTTCTCCAGAAGAAAAAATATTATCAGACATACTGTGAAAATTTCCTTGCTCTGTTAAACATCATTTGGGAAATAATTAAAAATAACAATAATTCAAAGGGGGGCTAATAATTCTGACTTCAGCTGTATATTGCCAAGCTGAAGTCAGTCCTCTCTTTAAGTGATTTGGAGAAGGTCGTTCATGCCTTCATCTCTTCTCGTCTGGATTATTGCAACACATTGTATCTATGTGAGTCAAGCCTCTCTCACGCGACTGCAGCTGGTCCAGAACGCAGCTGCCAGGCTTTTAACAGGCACAAAAAACGAGCACACATCACACCTGTACTGGTTTCCTTACACAGGCTACCAATCCACTTTAGAATTCACTACAAAGTACTGCTGTTTGTTGAAATCCCTTCATAGCCTGGCCCCTGAGTATATTTCTGAGCTAATTAATATACACCAACCTGTGAGATCTCTTCGCTCTAAGGATCGACTCTATTTCCAAGTTCCACGATCAAGCTTGAAATATTTAGATTAGATTAGATTAGATTCAACTTCATTGTCATTACACATGTACAAGTACAAGGCAACGAAATGCAGTTTCGGTCTAACCAGCAGTGCAATAGCAGCAAGTGCAGGATACAGGTATAAGTTATAAAGTACAGTTCTAGAAAAACTATAGTGATATTTACAGATGGATGTACTATCAACATTATATACAGGTTGTATTAGCTATGAACAGATTTACAATAAATGAATATATGTACAGGATGCTATTGGAGTGTTCAGCTCCAAGTTTTGAGAGGTCACTGAAAACAGGCTTATTTTCTTTAGCTTTTAATCCTGTGTTGTGTGTTTATGTACTTTGGTTTTGTGTATATTTGCATGTATTGTGTGTTTTTATGTACAGCACTTTGGTATCCATTGTGGTTGGTTGAAAGTGATCTAGAAATAAATTGAGTTGAGTTGATGTCCTCATATCTCAAAAGCTTATAAATCATACAGAATGTGTTTTGAGTGAGTAAACTGGACTCAGATTCCTGTGAGGTTTGGGTTTAGGGGTAAAGTGCGGTTAGGGCAATATAAAATACAGTTTAAATCATTCATTCATTTACCTTCAGCTTAGTCCCTTATTTATCCTCTGTCACCACTCAGAACCACCAATTATTCCAGCGGATGCCCTTCCAACCGAGTACTGGAAAACACCCATAAACACTCATTTACACACACACATACACTATGGCCAATTTAGTTAATCCAGTTCACCTATAGCGAATGTCTTTGGACTGTGGGGAAAACCAGAGCACCCGGAGGAAACCCACGCCAACACGGGGAGAACATGCAAACACAGAGATGCCAACTGGTCCAGACGGGACTCAAACCAATGACCTTCTTGCTGTAAGACGACAGTGCTAACCACTGAGCCATCATTTTGCCCGCTGTAAATATAATGGAAACCTATGTAATGTCCCCACAACTCACAAAAAAAACCCTGTTTGTGTGTGTTTCAGAGCTGGAGGTGCGTCAGAAGCGTGGTGTTCTTCCAGATGATGCTCTGCTGCTGACGGTTCCTGACCCTCACGCTCGGCTGGGCAGCGGCGGAGCCACACTGAACGCCCTGCTGGTGGCTGCAGAACACCTGAGCGCCAGAGCTGGATACAGCGTGAGTCTTACTTTTCTCTGTGTGGGATTCGGAGAGAAATGCTCGATGGATGCATACAAGATTTATTTTATACTTTATTTTTATTTCTATTTTTTTTAAATAATTCAATTCATCTTAATTTGTATAGCGCTTTTACACTGCAGATTGGGTCAAAGCAGCTTCACATTATAGTGAATTGAAACAGTGTCAGTTTAGTTTTCAGAGTTTAAGTTACGTTCAGTTTAGTTCAGTGTGGTTCAATATTCATGGCCGAGAGTCCAAACACTGAAGAGCAACTCTACAAGTCTCGAACCATGCAAGACAGAGGCGACAGCGGCGAGGACAAAACTTCACCAATTGGCGAAAGTGAAGGATAGAAAAAGCCTTGAGAGAAACCAGGCTCAGTTGGGCACGACCATTTCTTCTTTGGCCGAACATCTTGTGCAGAGCTGCAGTCTAGGCTCCGGAGGCTGGAGAACGCTGGACGTCAGCGAAGACATGTCTGTCCCTGGAGTCTCACAGGAATCAGTCTCATGCTCTCCACTCCTCCATGAACACCACAGCAGCTGCTCAGTATACGGCCTGGTCCGGGATTGTGGAAACCTTGGGATCATCTCTTCACAGGTCTTGGATTGCATCAGTGGCGCTGCATAATCTTTGGGGGCCTCGAGATGACTATCCCCATGAGGAAATAGAGAATAAAGAGAATAATTAGCTTAGCTGCTGTTCATGTTGTATATAAACGGGATGTGTGGAGCACATTCATGCGTCATATGTAGGGCCAGACGGAATCTGCAGACGTTTTTTTGCTATTTCTGTGGAGAATTTTGCTAAAAATATGCGGATTTCTGCGGAATGATTTTGGGACTATCATAACTAAAACCTTAATATGTGAAATAAAAAATAATATATTTAACAATTTTATTTAATGTTTACAATGCAAATTCAATTAGTTGCACTTTATTTGGTAAGCAAAGCAAGTCTCTCATATAATATCTCTACTGAAAGACAGAAAACATTACTGTACAAACTGCATTGTACATAAATCAGATGAACATTATCATTATAGTCAATAATATTACTGTACTTAATTTAAAAACTGAATAAATATAGATTTACACAAGTAAATAAACAGAATTAGAGATGTGCTAAAAATCTGCAGAATTCTGCGTGCGCAGATTCCGTGTGGGACTACTCATTTGTGATGCATTGAGTGTATGGTTTACTAAAAAGATAGATCTTTAATCTAATTTTGAACTGAGAGAGTGTGTCTGAGCCTAGGACATTTTCAGGAAGGCTATTTCAGAGTTTAGGAGCCATAAATGAGAACGCTCGACCTCCTTTACTCGACTTAGCTATTCTATTTAATCTTATAAATAAAAAAAATAATAAAGAATACAATAACACACCGGAAATTAAATGAACAGTTGACTGGTCACATATTTCCTTATAGGTCACATTAACAAATACATATTAAGATCAGTTTACACTGTGTACAGGCATAAGTCCAATCCATTTCTCCCAATATTGCAGGTATTTGTCCAATTGTATTTTTAAATAAAAAGTCATCTTATTTTGAACGTTAGATATGATATCCAACCACTCAGATTTTGTAGGGGGTTGGAGTTGGGACGCATACAAAATTGAGATGAAATACAGATTTTTAAAGTTCGCATGTACCGGAAGCTGTGATTATACATATTGTGATGCAGCTACTGGAGGAACGGAATATTAAATGAGAAAGCAGTGGGCGTGGCTTGTTTTTTCCTACTGCGAGCTGATTGGATGTAGTAAAGTAGGTATTTTATTCAGAAAGATCGGGAAATGGATTTCGGGAGAGTTATTACAACCTATCGGACACCTCCTCCTCCTCGCTATTTCTGTTTGTTGTCATATTTGTGTGTTCGTCATTCACTGTGTGTAATTATCAGAATGCAGTTTTCTTTCTGTTTGCATTGATGAAGATGAAATGTTTGTGTTCAGGTGGTGAACGCTGATGTTCTGGATGAAGCTCATATCCTCATCCTTCACACGGTTTGTAAAGCAGAATTAAAAAATCAGATGTGTATCATGATCAAACATGCACTTATAGGTGTGTGTTTGGGTTTTAGGGTCGAGATTTCCCATGGGACGGCTGCAGCAGGGCTTTCTGCTGGATGCCTGTGCAGAGATCAGATGCTGTGGAAGGAGCCGTTTGTTGCTTGGATCTGCTGTTAGACTGTCTGTCCACAAAGGTGAGCAGAACTCAATCACGTACAAAAAAACTGGAACGTTTTGTACAAGAATCTGTGATTTGTTAATTCTCTTTATACTACAGGGTTGTTAAATGCTCGTTCTGATTGGCTGATGGACATTTTTATGTGTGGAGTTATTTTTAGATACTAATAAAGCATGTAGTATAGTTACAGACAGGTTTTGACCGCATGACAAACATTCTATATCACTACACTGAATGATTGTTCAGTTATTTTACGGATACAACCGTCAAAAATCACACCAAAACTAAACAAAAGGCTTCAGGTGAGATGTGTAAGAAACTAGTCTTACACACTGAAGAAGTTTGAGGAAAAAACTTGACAAAAATGAAGATTAAAAAGTAAGATATTTTGAAGAATGTTAAAAACCGGTAACCACTGACTTCTATAGTAGCTGTTTTCATACTATGAATGTCAATGGTTACAGTTTTACAGCATTAAAACCCTCAAACTGGTTTGAAACAACCAATAATTGTCATATTTGGTGAATTACATCTTTAAAATCAAAATTAGTTCATATTTACAAACTCTTGAAATTATTTATTTGTGCTTTTGTCAATTAAATAAGTTAGAAAATTAATTAAGCATTTCCCAGAGATGGGTTGAGGCTGAAAGGGCATCTGCTGCGTAAAAACGTGCTGGATAAGTTGGCGGTTCATTCCGCTGTGGTGCCCCTGGATTAATAAAGATACTAAGCCGAAAAGAAAATGAATTAATTCATTAAGCACAGATTCTTGAAGGTTTTCAGAATTGAGGTTTGTACATGAATTCCTACAGCGTACTCACAATGGCAGTACATGATTATTATTATGCACAATCATGCTCAGTGAAACATCCTGCTGTTTCAGATCTGCGCTGGCTCTCCGCCAGGCGTTTGGGTGTGCAGCACCGATATGATGCTGAATATTCCAACACGACAGGGTGAGCAACTTTTATACAATTTTATACAATAGCTTTATCTAATGCACCTCCCTGCGCCAGTTTCGGTTCACTCCGTGTGCTCCGGTTTCCTCCCACAACCCAAACACATGCAAGTTAGATGACCTGAAGATATTAAATTGTCCCTCCCCTGACTTTTGTTTAAGGAAGACTCGTGTTTGGATTAACTGGTTCTCACCATGATTATAGCATTAGCTGCTGGAGTGGTGTTAAAGGGATAGTTCACACACAAATAAAAATGTACACACTATTTACTCCTCTCAGGTGGCTCTAAACATTGATGTGTTTCTTTCTTCTGTTGAACGCAAATGGAGATATTTTGAAGAAAGCTGAAATCCCGTAACCATTGACTAATATAGTAAGAAAAATAAATACTAATGGAAGTCAATGGTTACACGTTTCATTCTTCAAAATATCTTCTTTAGTGTTCAGCAGAAAAAAGAGACTCATAAAGGTTTGAAACAAGGAATTGTGGGTAAATGGTGACAGAATGTAAATTTTTGGGTGAAAATTTAAAAAGATTCCATCAGTAATTACTCGCCGTCATGTTGTTATAAACCCAGGAGACCTTTGCTTGTCTTCGAAACACAAATTAAGATATTTTTAATTAAATCTGAGAGCTATTTGACCCTCCATAGCCAGCAAGGGTCCCAAAAAGTTAAAAGTCCATAAAGCAAATTATTAAAAAGAGATTTTTTTTGTGTGTGTGAACTATCCCTTTAATATCTAAATGAATAAATACTAATGAACAATCTCAAGATTATATATGAAGTCACAATTTTAAAAGAATTACACAGTTTTTATACACACACACACACACGATTTTTAGCTTAAAATGCTACAGTAAGACGTTTTACTGTAACGTTTATTGTTTAACTCTTAATCTTTAACTTTTGATTTGATCTATATTATGTTTTTCTCTTGACAGTGATTCCATGGGACGGGTTTTCTGGGGTTCGGGTTGTGGCTCTACCAGGTGACATTGATTTTGCAGTGCATCATGGCGTCTATATCACCGATGCAGAGGTGCGTTATTGGAAATGAGGCCTTTAGGTGTCGCTTTTTTGCGTTTTCTGATATATTTTTGCTTTTGTAGACCAGAGTGCGCAACATTATCTATAAGGGCTCAAAGGAGGAGATCAGCTCTGCCACAGTTTCTGATGGGAAAGTTCCTCTGGTATGAATTTAATTGGCAAGTTTCTATATTTTTTGTATACTGTGTGTTTCATTAAAACAATTTGAAATGGATAATTAAAATGTAATATTTTTCCTGTGATGGCTAATTTTTCTACTATACTATTGTTATGTTATTCCACATCTGCAGTGTCAAATGTATTCATTTTTTAATCAGTTAATTATTGTTGATTTGCAAAATAACTTCATGAACAAAAGCTTCAAATAACACCATTCAATTCAATTAAGTTTTGTGTGACATTCTTTAATATTTTTATTTAGTTATTTTCATAATATGTGATCATATTTAATGATTTTTGTGTGTTTTTAAGAGATGGTGATGATGAATAATACAAAAACTATTAAAAATATATATTTTATTTCATTTTTAAGCGTTCAGTAAAATAATTTATTATTTAATTTATTAATATGGTGTGTTATAGCATAGTTGCTAAACTATTTTCGATATAACTATAAACGATTTCCTTTTAAAAACAATTCCCAAAAAACTCTAAAAGTTATATACACTTTTTAAAGGAGCATTCAATATTCTGATTGCATGTAAAAAAAAAAATTGTGGAGTCTTCCTACAAGTGTCTGTGTGGTGCTCAGGTGTCCGGGCCAGTGTTTTTCTCCAGGACTGTAGCAGAGAAACTCTTACAGACCCATGTTACTCCACCTCTGGAGGGCTGTACGTATCTTGGCATGGATTCAGGAGCGCCACCACTTGAGGTAAAAACACACAACTTGGTTATCTTTTTAAATTAATCTCAGCGGCAAGCTGTTTTAGCAAGTATCTAAAGAATAAGTGTCTAAAACAAGCACTAGTAACTAATATTTAAGTACTAGTCCTTAAAGTCCACATAAAACAGGAGCTGCGACTGTTTTTTTTCTCGTGTTGTGACCAAGTGGCAACCTCCCGCTCTCCCTCGGGAAGCCAATACGGAAGTAACTGAAACTGCAATTCATCAAAATTCCGCTAGTCCTGGCTCCATAATAGAGCAAATTTTAATTGAGCCCACTGTTAGAATGGCCAACTTTACAGCAGAAAAAAAGGTGTTTACAGCCTGGTACAAAGAACGATTTTGGTTCATATAGCTATTATTACCCTCCATGACAACTGTGAGGGGGTGAATTTTTTTATAACTCATCCATTTCCTTTATATTAGGTTATATTAAGTTTGCATAATTAAGGGCGTGGCCACTTGAGTGACAGCTAGGTCTCGCTGGTCGCCGTCACTTCACCTCAGCTGAATCCGGCAGATTGGCCACTGATCTCGGCATATTCATCGTATTTTTGTTTTGTTTTATGTGGCTTTACACAGTCAGCTGCCTTTTGGACTTATTTCTTACAATTATCAGATGATATGGGATGCTGTGTGCATTTAATTGTGCTCACAAACCATTCACGTGGCCTCCGTTTCCCATGTGAGTAAAGTTATATACTTGTATACCATCTCTATAAATGTATTTGTTTTATTTAAGATCATTTATCATTAATATTTTTCTTTAGACCCGTAAAGCACTCCAGAATGTGACAGATTGATTAGCTGTAGGCTCTAGAACAGTAATCTGAAGCGTTATCATACAGTGTTATGCTGGAGTTCATCAATAGTCTTGCATTTACTAACACAGACTATATCTGAAGTGTTTGGAAGTAATTCAGGTTTTCCTCCTGTAGAAAAACATCATAAGAACAATGCTTAGTGGCTCAGTGTATTACTACAGTGTTTTTAACAGTCTAAACACTTTATTGATATAGTGTACAGCCAAGCACATGTGGTCAGAACACAAACGAGTCGCAGGTAATAAAGTATCAAGCGTTTCTCTCAAAGTAAAGTCTGTCTGCCAGGTCTAAGCAAAGTGCCAGCACATGTCTGTAGCTCCGCTCACTCTCCGCCTTTTTGCCCTTGTTTGGTATCCCGCCGTGGGTGTGATGACGCGCGAACAAAATGGCGACGGTTGGCCGTGCCTACTTGTAGCTTCTTTTGCAGTGTTCAGAAACCTATGGGTGACGTCACGGATACTACGTCCATATATTTTACAGTCTATGGTTGTGACGCAGCTTCTAGTGAAACGCAATATTAAATGAGAAAGCAGTGGGCGTGGCTTGTTTTTTCTACTGCGAGCTGATTGGATGTAGTAAAGTAGGTATTTTATTCAGAAAGATCTGGAAATGGGTTTTGGGAAAGTTATTACAACCTAACGGACACCTCCTCCGCACCAGGAGGACTGTTTATTGTCAAAACTGACAGCTGGCCCTTAAATATGTTAGCCACGCCCAATACATCAGACAGCATTTTCAGATTTCAATTAAAGGTTACAAGCGCAAACTAGGCGACGCAGTGGCGCAGTAGGTAGTGCTGTCGCCTTACAGCAAGAAGGTCGCTGGTTCGAGCCTCGGCTGGGTCAGTTGGCGTTTTTTCTGTGTGGAGTTTGAATGTTCTCCCTGTGTTCGCGTGGGTTTCCTCCAGGTGCTCCGGTTTCCCCCACAGTCCAGAGACATGCGGTACAGGTGAATTGGGTAGGCTAAATTGTCCGTAGTGTATGTGTGTGTGAATAAGTGTGTATGTGTTTCCCAATGATGGGTTGCAGCTGGAAGGGCATCCGCTGCATAAAAAAAATGCTGGATAAGTTGGCGGTTCATTCCGCTGTGGCGACCCCAGATTAATAAAGGGACTAAGCCGAAAAGAAAATGAATGAATGAATGGAGAGCAAACTATTAGTTTTTTCTTAATGACATGCACAGATGAATTGTTCACCACAAAACTAGCAATGTGATCTAACAAAATCAGTATAATTAGTTTTGATTTCATTTGTACTTTAATAGAAAAGTACTAGTATTTAAAAAAGCTGACAAGTAGTGTCGTGCTAGCACACTAGCAGTATGGTTTACAAATTAAATGGTAAAATCTGTCAAACATGCCTCTCTCTTGCAGATATCTCTGTTTCTTGATGTTCTAGTGTGTCTTTGCACTGATGTGACCGAGCATGAATTCATTAATGGAGAGAGAACTGGCTGCAGTTCTCCCTTCTCACCTCAGGGGGCAGCAGTGAGGAGCGGGCGTGCAGTGCTGTGGAGGAGCCTCAGAGGATCCTCTATCTCTATGTGTAGGCTTTCACTATATTTTTTTGTCTTTCTGGCTATTAGGCTGCGTCCGAAATCGCATACTTTCATACTATATAGCAGTGTTTCCCAACCCTGTTCCTGGAGGCACACCAACAGTACATATTTTGAATGTCTCCCTTTTCTGACCCATTAACTTTAGGTTTTGGAGTCTCTTCTAATCTTCTGATGAGTTGATTCAGGTGTGTTTGATTAGGGAGAGGTTGAAAATGTGTACTGTTGGTGTGCCTTCAGGAACAGGGTTGGGAAACACTGCTATATAGTATGCTAAAAATAAGATGCGAGTTGAGTAGTATGTCCGAATTCATAGAATTTGAAAACGGTATATGAGAAGTATCCGGATGACCTCCTACTTCCGGCGAGATTCTGAAGTGTGCATCCGATGGATGCTACGCTATCCCATGATGCACCATGAGAGAATTTATAAATGGGAGTGCAGCGACACAACTCACGAAATGGCGGATGTAGTAGGTCTGAGTTCCATTCCTACTGCTCACATTCATACTGTATAGAACATACTTTTCTAACAGCCAAGTAGTAAGTTTAAATTCAAATGCAGTACTTACTGAATATTAGGCGATTTCGGACATAGTTTCTTCTCAAAACAAAGGACAGATATAGCAAGAATATTATGGTATGTAATTCGTTGTCTCTAGTTTACATTCCAGATGGTCGCTATGATTATTTGACTCAGTCGGGTCGGGAACATGTCGACCGTCTGACAAAATCTGGATCTGAGACGACGATTCTCTCTCATATTCAGGTAGGAACTGTTGTGAATATCAATTCATTTAAATGTTTGTGTTATTTAAAAGTTTATTTCTGTTGTGAAGGATGCGAAGAGTGTGGCTGAAGGCTGCAGGGTGATAAATAGCATCCTGGAAGGAGACATTCGTGTATCTGCAGGAGCTGTTGTGCAGCACTGCCACTTAAAGGTCTGGAGGGCTTTTAATGCACCTTGGTTAACTTGCGGTAAATTGAAAGATATGAAACCGGCTTTAGCTATTTTTATTTTTATTTTTTCCAACCAAATATTATGTTTCACTAATAGATATATAAATCATAATTTCTTATCCTTATTATTAAATAATCACATTACTTATTATTTTATTATATTACTTAATATTTTATTAATATTATTATTATTATTATTATTATTATTAATATTTTATTATTATTATTATTATTATTATTATTAATATTTTATTATTATTATTATTAATATTTTATTATTATTATTATTATTATTATTATTAATATTTTATTATTTTATTATTATTAATAATAATAATAATATTAATATTTTATTATTAATATTATTATTAATATTATTGTTATTATTATTATTATTATTATTATTATTATTATTACTTATAATTTAAACTTTTGAATATTTCAGTGTAAAATGAAATGTATTTTTGTTTTCATTATAGTAGGCTACACTAGTATTTTATCCATTTGTTTCTAACTTGTTTAATTGATTTTATTATTTAATGTACATACAAACAATAGAATTTTAAAATATACATTTTTTTATCATAATCTTAAATTATAATCATCTTGATTATAGTAGAATATTATAGTATTATTAAATAGTATTATATTATAGTGATTATAGTAGTTTTACAAAGTAATATTTCTATGCTATTTTTAGCATATTACATTGCATTTCATATATGTAGAAAATAATATTCTAAATGATGATGAGGATTATTCATACAAATAAAAATACTATTTGTTTTACTGTGCAGTTTTTGTTGAATTAAATGACATGCAACTCACACATTAAATACAATTTACAATACAAACTTAGAGAATTTTATTAAAGTATAGCTATCAATCACAATGTGCCAACTGTCAATTACAGGGTCCAATCCAGGTGCATTCTGGGTGTCTGCTGTCTGGGCTTGAACTCACATCATCATCCTACATCCAGCATCTGCCTCTTTCCAGTGACATCATCATTCAGGCTCATCGAGTGATGCTGGGAGAGATGAAGTTAACCGTATACACGGCATTTGGAGCTCATGACAGTTTAGAGGTGGGTTCTCAGTTATATCAATTAATATTAATTTCTTTGCGTTTATTTTCAATAAAAATATGAATGTATGCTAGTTTGGTGTATTTTATTGATTATTTACCTTACAGGCCTCCGCTGATGATGTCACTGCATCATTCCTGAATCAGAAATGGAGGGATTTTTATTCTCGGACTGGAATACAGTAAGGATGATAATTTTGGAGTAAAGATTCACCTAGAGAAGTGATTCGAAATTCACTTTAATAATGAAAGAAGGTTTAAGTCCAGTGGGAAACATAATGTTTGTCGTCAAACTGGGGAAAAATCAACTGAAAGTGTGTGCAGTGTCATTAAATGTGTTTTGTTGATTTAAGGTTTTTTGCAACGGTTCCATTTCTTTGTTAATCACTCAACCAGCCAGCAATTTTCATGCAGGACAATCGACCTGCTTTCACCCAGCCAAACAGGTGAAACAGATCCTGAAAGCTGAAATCGTTGAAATGATAAAATGGCCATCCAAGAGTCCTGACCCAAACCTGATTAAAAAATCTTAGTAAAACCTTGGTGAAAAAAGCTAGGGTTAATAAGATGTATTTAAGTCATTCAAAGCAAGGGCCTGTACATTTTATTACTGCTGCAACCTTCAGAAATTGTACTTGTAATGCTGGACATTATGTTCTAGTCATTGCTGTTCTGTATTTTTGATCAGTGTTTTCCCCTAAATCAAGGGTTTTTGTTGAAGTTTCTTAGTTTATTTGTAAACACCGTTCTACTGTCACAGTAAAGACAACTAACAGATTTCAAAATTTAGCACCAATTTAGACAAGCTTTATCATTTACAGATCTCTCAATGCAGGCAGCTAAATGAGCAAAATTAGCTACATTTTCACCAACTATAAATCGCTTATGTAATAGATGTGAAGTAGAAATAGCTAATCACACACACACACACACACACACACGTTTGGTCATGTTCTAAAATAACCAAGTTCTGGCAATTATTATTTAATTTCTTTTCAAATGTTTTGCATGTATCCCTTGTCCTATTGTAGGAATATTTGGTTTAATTACAGATCTCAGTTTAGTCAATAATACCAAACGTATGATTTCGTTTTCAACTATAAATGCTAGACGTCTTATACTGCTTAAATGGAAGGACAAATTTCATCTAACTTTAAATCACTGAATTAGGGATCTTATGTACCATCTTACAATGGAGAAGATTCAGTACTCCACCAAAGGTTGCAGTCAAAAGTTGTATCTTATTTGGCAGCCAGTGCTGACATATATAAAGCAAATGGATCCAAACTTAATATTTGCAGTTTGATCGTTGTTTATTTGTTTCTCTTTTTTTTTCTTCCCTCCATTTTATGTTATTTTAATTTCTATTTAATTATTTTATTTCTTTATATTATATTTGCTAAGCCTATTGTGACTCATTGTATGCGTATATATGTACAATAGATGAGTGAACATATAAGGGAACTTTTATTTACTTGTATGTATGTATGTATGTATATATGTATGTATGTATGTATGTATGTATGTATGTATGTATGTATGTATGTATGTATGTATGTATAAATGTATGTATGTATGTATGTATGTATATATGCATGTATAAATGTATGTATATATGCATGTATGTATGTATGTATGTATGTGTGTATGTGTGTATGTATGTATGTATGTATGTATGTATGTATGTATGTATGTATGTATGTATGTATGTATGTATGTATGTATGTATGTATGTATGTATATATCATGACATGATGTAAAACAGATTAAAAGTGTGCATAATATATTGTATAGAAATAGTGCAGTGGGGCGGGGGGGGGGAAAATAATTGGAGCAAAAATAATTTGTCTCTGTTTTTCAAATATTTTTGAAATAGTTGTTTTATTGACCCAAATATTAATAAAAAGATCTGAGAAAAAAAGAAAAGAAAATGAGGTGTTCCTAAGTTAAAAGTGTGATCTTCTCTGTGTGTTTGTGTTAAAGGCCTCTGTACCTCTGGGGTCCTGAAAGGAAGGAGTCGGGCTGTCTGCTGGACGCCCGTTTGTTCCCCGTGTTCATGCCACACTCCGGACCTGTGGGACTGGAGGGAGTTTGTTGGCTTCTGGGTGGTTCTGGGACGCTGGAGAAGTGGAAGGAAGCCTGGAGACTCTCGCTCAGGGATATCCTCATCCTGACGGACCAGCAGACAGAGTTAAACTGGAGACAGCAGCTGTTCTTTAGTGTAGGCCGAAGAAGAGCCGTGGACACTCTAAAGGACCACAGAGGACTCAATTTACTCCCGTTTTTCAGAGCAGCAGCGCTGGCCGGCCAGCAGGAGGCGCTATTGCAGGCACTGGATTCAGGTGAGGACTGAACAAGGTTTGTTTGGATCCTGGAAATCCTTGAAAAGGCTTGAAATTTGAATAGTGCTTAGATTTTGAATAGAGGGCTTGAAACTACTTTCAAGAAGAATAGTTTGTGTTTTGATAATACACTACCGGTCAAATATTTGGTGTCTGCATGATTTTTAAATTAGATTTTTAAAGCTGCATTTATTTAATCAAAAATACAGAACAAATTGTGAAAGGTTATTGCACTATAAAATAACGTAAAATAGAATTAGTTTATAATTTAATTTAATAATTTATTCCAGTGATTTTAATGATGCATTTTCAGCTTCATTACTCCAGTCACATAATCCAGTCACAGAAATCACTATAATACTAATTATTATCATTATTATATTATTATTATTATTATTATTATTATTATTAATACTATTATTATTATATTATAATATTATTATTAGAAATATTATATTATTATTATTATTATTATTATTATTATTATTATTATTATTATAATTAATATATTCTTCTTACTATTATTTTTATTAATATTATTATTATTATATTATTATTATTATTATTATTATTATTATTATTATTATTATTATATTATTATTATTATTATAAATATTACTATTATTATTACTATTATTATATTATTATTATTATTATTATTATTATTATATTATTATTTATATTATATTTTATTATTATTATTATTATTATTGTAATATTATTGTTATTATGTTATTATTATTTATATTATTATTATTATTATTTAGATTATATTATTATTTAGATTATATTATTAGTATTGTTATATTATTATAGATATTATTATTATATTATTATTTATATTATTATTATTATTATTATTTATATTATATTATTATTATTATATTATTTATATTATATTATTGTTATTATTATTATTATTATTATTATATTATTATTTTTATTATTATTATAATTATTATTATTATTATTATATTTATATTATATTATTATTATTATTTATATTATATTATATTTTATTATTATATTATTATTATTATTATTATTATTAATGGTAATAGTAATAAAAACAGTAATGACTGGAGTAATGATTTAATTTTAAACCACATAAAATAAAAAAGCAGTTTAAAATAGTTAAAGGTATTTAACATATTAACTTTTTTTAAACGTTTAATAAATTAACAGAATAATTTTCTTTAAAACAATTGACCGGTAGTGTGTATCTTACTTAATAGATAATAATAATAAGTATCTAATAAAATCATTATTTTTTTGCTTTTGCATAAAATGAAAGCTCTGGAGTCTGCGCATATGCCTGTAGTCTTTTTTATTTGCACCCTTTGATAAAGTAGTGGAAGATGAGAATATGAATGGTGATTCACACTTTGCGACTGAACAATGGCTGAAATTAAAATAAATATACATTTAAGATAAGAAGATGACACATTTAAAGGGATAGCTTATGCAAAAATGAAAATGTACTCATTATTTACTCATTCAAGGCGTTCCAAATCGTTGATTTTTCTTTGTTCTGTTGAACCCAAAAGAAGATATTTTGAAGAATGCTGAAAACCTGTAACCATTGACTTTTATAGTAGAAAAAAAAACATATACTTTGGAAATCAATGGTTTCAGATTTTCAGCATTTTTCTAAACATCTTATTTTGTGTTCAACAGAACAAAAAGTAAATGTTGAGGAAATGATGAAATTATGTATCTAAATTCATTCATTTTCCTTCAGCTTAATCCCTTTATTTATCAGTGGAATCAACCGCCAACTCATCCAGCAAATGTTTTTACGCAGCGGATGCCCTTCCAGCCACAACCCAGTACTGGAAATGTATGTAAATTATGAGAATTAAAAATTTTGGGTGAACTATCCCTTAAGATGTGTGTGAATTACATTTAAAAGGGCCAATGACAGTAAATCAATGTTCGGCTTGGGGCAAAAAGGCCAAATACAATTCCTAAGAATACTATACTATACTATACTATACTATACTATACTATACTATACTATACTATACTATACTATACTATACTATACTATACTATACTATACTATTCTACACTACACTATACTATTCTACACTGCACTGCACTGCACTACACTACACTACACTACACTATACTATACTATACTATTCTACACTACACTGCACTGCACTACACTACACTATACTATCCTACACTACACTATACTACACTACACTATACTATACTATATACTACACTACACTATACTATACTATTCTGCACTACACTGCACTGCACTACACTACACTACACTGCACTACACTACACTACACTACACTACACTACACTATACTATACTACACTACACTATACTATTCTACATTGCACTGCACTACACTACACTATACTATACTATACTATAGACCATTTTAAGGGATGTAAACAATAACAATGGTTCTAATTTCCTGTATTGCATTTTTAATTTCCATAGTGTCCAAGAATCCTAAAAGGTCCACATGTTGATAAATAATGTTATGATGGCTGTTAAGAGCTGATTAAACTGCCTCTTGTTACAGTTACAAAATAGTTTGACAACAAGCAGGAAATGTTCATCGCCACGTCGAAATGGTCTATACCAGGGGCGTTGCTAGACATAAAGCTCTACTAGGGCACCAAAAAAAATATAATAATAATAAAAAAAAAATATATATATACATATATCTTTTTAAAGAAATATTTTTTATAAATAAAATACAATTATTATTCGAAATAATGTTAAATGTAACTGGAAAACAATGTTTAGACAAAACTGGAGTGATATGCTGAGATCATTTAAGAAATATTTTGCATAAATATTAATTTCATTTGAATTAAATTCTATAGACAATTCAATAAAATACAAAAAAAATGTGTTATAGAATTATCTGTTGTAGACTTGACACATGGCAGAGAATTCGGTTCGTTAAGTCTTTACCTCTCTGACTCCTCATCCCTCCTTTTTGCTTCATACAAAAAAATCAGGAGGCATGCTTAGGTAAGATCACCATCATATTGTTTAAACTTTAGTTTTGTCGACTAGCTAAACAAAAAAGGCTGTCACGCTGGTTTTACAACACATGAGCGACGCGTGACAAGTAAGTAGGCTGCTTTTTTGGCGCGCATGTTAACTACCGGGATTCACACCTGCAGAAGAGCAGTGCGTGAGAGAGGCGCACACGCGGAGAGGCGCAATTTTTCTGCGCACACGCGGAGATGCGTCAGTTTGCTTTTTGATTAAACACATTGCTTTCACCAGCGTTTGTTCGGTTGCACATAAAGAATAACGTCTTTATTTCGGAATTACCACTCTTAATAAATACACTTGCATATGAAGTAAATCATATCTCAATTCATTTACTGGGGCACTGGAGATTTTTACTGGGGCACGTGCCCCAGTAAATTGGGTCTAGCGATGCCCCTGGTCTATACTATACTATACTATACTATACTATAGAATACAATACCAAATAGCATCTGATATAATGTGATGAAGTATGTATATGTAGTCTATGTAAATTTGTAATTTGTGTAGCATACAGGTCGTAGGTTAAACTTAAGTACTGCCCAGAGTAGATATCTTTTGCAATTTGCCATACTTGAAATATGTTGAAAATGCATCTGGAAAATGCTTAAATTTGACTTTGGAAAAGGTGTAAGAAAATGTGTAATTTAAGAAAAGGTGCAAGATGAGGGTAAAAGGTGATCATATTTTGAACATATGCAGACTCTTGAGTGTATTTAAGGTTTGTTGTGCTCTCAGTTGCTGCAAACAGCAGTGGTGATCTTGGAGTAGCGGCCCGCTGTCTGGCCTGTATCGCGGATGTTCTTGGCTGTCTGGCTGGCGAAGGGAAAGGCGGTTTGAGAAGCGGACCAGCAGCGAATCCATCATGGGCTCCTGCTTTTAAACACCTCGAGGATGAAAACTTACCTGCAGGAGTCCAGGAACTAGCCAATCAAAGAGAGCGCTGGCTGAGCAGGTCAGAACTGATGTGTTTTTTATTAAATGTATACTTTTAACCATTTGATGATGATTTCCAGTGTTTTGTAAGTTACTTAAAAATATGAATTATTAATTCTATAATAAGGCACGGTGGCTCAGTGGTTAGCACTGTCGTCTCACAGCAAGAAGGTCACTGGTTTAGAGTCCCAGCTAAGTCAGTTGACATTTCTGTGTGAAGTTTGCATGCTCTCCCCGTGTTGGCGTGGGTTTTCTTCGGGTGCTCCAGTTTCCCACAGTCCAAAGACATGCGCTGTAGGTGAATTGATGAACTAAATTGGCCGCAGTGTATGAGTGTGTGAATGTGAGAATGTATGGGTGTTTCCCAGTGCTGGGTGGCGGCTGGATGGGTATCCGCTGTGTAAAACAGCCGGAATAGTTGGCAGTTCATTCCACTGTGGCGACCTCTGAAATAGAGACTAAGCCAAAAGAAAACAAGTGAAAGAATGAACTATATAATAAAATGTTATATAAATTACTTTATTTAAATGTTCTGTTTAAAAAGTATCTTAATTACTCAATTAGTAATTGAATTACTTTACTCAATACTACTTAATATCAGTATAAATTTTAGTGCATAGACAATAGAAATTAAATTTAACTCTTTAAATTTGACTCAGACAGAACCTTTTAGCTTTATTGATAATGTAACACTACATTACAGAATAATAAACATTATCAAAACCAAAACACAAAGCAATGATATTTTCAAAACTATTTCACAATGATATTTTCATAAAAACCATACATAAATACCATAATATTTCATAAATACCATACACAGACATACATTTTTAAATAATTAATTGTTTCATAAGCACATTCGATCGTCTTGCCAAATGTAACCTTTAAAGGGCACCTTTTAGCCCTTTTTTCAGATTTAATATAGGTCTTTTGTGTCTCCAGAAAGTGTGTGTAAAGTTTCAGCTCAAAACCCCCATCAGATTATTTATTAAACGTTTTATTAAATTCCTATTCATACATTTTTTCACTGGGTGGCGGTTTTGATGTACTGCTTCTTTAAGGCTAGTCCTCCCCGTCCACCATTTCTACGTGCCTTAATCTCCTCCCTCGGCAGCGTCAGACATCATACAGACTTGAAGGAAGCAGATCTCACATAGCTTTTGTGAGAAATACTACAGTAAGAGCTTTACCAATTAGTATTTATTGTGCAGTTGCATTTCAGGGTCACACAAAGTTCACGCGCGCACACACACACCGCAGCAGACACACACAGACACACACACAGACAGACAGAGCACCCGTTTAGCTTTGCACTCTTTTTGCACGCATATGTGACAGGATACAGGTTAATCTCCACTGCTGTATGGATATCTGTTATGTTGATGTACAAAATAAACCTGATTTAACGTCCACAAACCGGGATTGAAGCGTCTTCTTTTATAATTGTTCTGACACGCGGCTGTGCTGATGAAGTAAAGCTAAGCTAAATCGCTGTAATTCATTACACACATGCTCTGTTTTAAAACATTTTAAACATGTGAAACTCACTCTTGATAACATTTGATGATGATTGATGATCCTAGCGAACTGAACACACCTTTTATTCCCGGTTGCTTTGCGCTCATCCTCTCTTGTTGATATGATTATACACGTGACTACCGGGACATGTTAATACGCGCAGCTGTCAATCAATATTGGTGGGCGGGGGGACCGCACTCCTACGTCAAGTTGCGGTCGATCTGAAACAGCTCCAATTGGTCCACCGTTTTTATGTTGCTAAATTTAAAAAAAAGGACTGGGTGTGTTAATATCACCCCAATATGACGGTCAATACACCATACATGCACATATGTCTGTCCAAACAGCTTGAAAAGTAGATTTTTCACCATCGGTGCCCTTTAATAGATCCTATTTTTCAGTAACCTTTAAAAAAAAAAGATTTAAAAAATAAATAAATAAAAAAACTTAAAAAAATGATTATTCTGCTAAATATATCTGTAGAACCAAAAAACACAACTCCTCTGCTTTTCTAAATTGACTTATACACAACTGTTAAAAGTTAACAGTATTTAAGGCTAGTACATTATAAGTAACTGTACTTAAATGACCTAAAATTGAAAAGTAATCTCTTACTTTACTTTTTCATCTTTAAAGTAATCTAATTACAGTATCTAGTAACTCTGTGACTAATTGGACCCAACACTGATGATTTCTGCAGAGCTGATTTGTTGGTGAGAGCTGCCAGGCATTATGAGGGGGCGGGGCAGATCCTGCTGAGGAAGGCAGTGATGTCAGCGCGCCAGTTTGTTGTCATTGGCCAAGCAGAGATGCCACCCTTGGGAGAATGGCAGGAAGTGGAGTGTCCTGCTCGACTGGATCTGTCAGGTATGAACTACAGTCATCTGATCAGAGAGACTCTGCTGTGTGATGTTGACAATAGCATAAGCTTGTATAATGACATGGGTATGACACAGGTGTTGCAAGAAAATGTATTATGAGGACATTGCAGATATCCCATTTTCCAAAAGGTTTATAAATCAGAATGTGTTTCATGTTTGTTTAGGTATAGGGTGGATATTTGGCGATCCAGTTTGTACAGTATAAACACAACAGGAACCAATAAAAAAGTCCCCACAATTCACAAAAACAAACCTGTCTGTGTGTGTTTCCATCATCAGGTGGCTGGAGTGACACTCCTCCTATAGCGTTTGAACACGGTGGACTGGTGGTCAATGTGGCCATCAGGGTGGATGGAAAGCGTCCCATTGGAGCTCGAGTTCGGCGTGTTTCAGAGCCTCATCTGCTATTGGTCAGTACCAGCGGTGAACCGGCCTGCAGCATCCGCACTGAAACACTCTGTGAGGAGCTGACTGACCTGGAGGACTATTGTCAGCCTCACGCTCCAGGTCAGATGACACCTGTGTGTGTGTTTTAGATGTTCAGCTGAAGTCAGAATTATTAGTCCTCCTGAATTATTAGCCCCCGTATATTTTTTCCCCGATGTACAAAATCTGCATGTGGAAACATCAGTGTAATGTTGTGTGTTTGTGTTGCAGGTGCCCTGTTAAAGGCTGTGTGTGTGTGCAGTGAGTTGGTGTGTGTGTCGTCTTCTGTCTCTCTGAAAGAGCAGTTGCTGCAGCGCTGGGGAGGCGGACTGGAGATCCACAGCTGGTCCACATTACCGCACGGCTCTGGACTCGGTGGGTTTGTAATACTTTTGACTCAATTACTGTTTGCATGTTGTGTAATAGGTTTAATAAAGCACATTTTGTATTGACCTTATTCTTCACGTACGATCAGGCGGAGCCATTGGAATCTTTCTGACTTCCTTTAACATCCGTTGCTTTTTAGACATTAAAAGCGGCTCGTTATGCTGCTCGATGTTGCAAACTGATACTTTCTTATTATATTATTCAGCTTTTTATGTATTATGAACACACTTGTTTGTAGAGCAAGACGGTTTCCTAGTGTTTATTATTCGTAGTAATTTCTCCCATAGGCAAGTAATAATTGTGGTAATAAGAATTAGAAGTGATTATAGTTATTTTAATAATTTATTTTTAACTCCATTACTTGTGTGTAATGTTCTTTACTAGATATTTAATCCTACTACAACTTAGTAATAATAATTATTATTAATATTATTTGTATTATTATCATTGTTATTATTAAAGTTGCTAAATAATAACATTAATAATAATAATTTAATTAATTTTTTTTACTACATTTGTTGCAGATGTATAATATTTAATTTTATACATCTAGTGTTTTATCTATGATTAGCTCTAGACATGTAAGTGACCACTGAATCACTATATCCCTTTAAATAATTTTAGAGCATCAGAGCATGTCACGTGTTTCGGTAGCCTAGGTGACTAATAGGTTAATCAGGCTAGCAGGAGCGAAGAGAAGACACGTTGCTGTGTGATTTATGGGAAAAAAGGAGGCTTAATCCTGCACAATTTATTTAATAGAACCCTTTGGGAAAGCGGAGCGAGGTATGTGAAGTTAATATTTAAGCCACATGAGTTCATTTGTATGTATATGTTAATCGTGAGCTCAGCCTTCTTATTAGTTGTTTCAAACTGTCTTCATATACTTCATTGTTTCATTTTCATAAGTCGCTCTGTGCATTATATCTTTATTTGTCATATTATTCTGTATACGAGTTGTTTTTATTGATTTTTGTTGTTTCTTTGTGTAGTTTCACGGTGCTACGCAACGAAAGTTTAATGGCTCTCGTCGTGAGCATAATAAAGAATCAAGCACCCGTCAGAAACAGTCCCATATGAGCTTAACCAATGCACACAGTCTGAAGCACCCATGATTAGTTCACCTTTTGAGCCTTCAGGTTTTTGACGTTTGTTCATCATGTGATAGCATGTAAAGAGAGATAACTCAAACCTGACGGCTCAAGAAATGAACGGATCAAACCTTTTTCTGGCTCAAAATACATATGATTTGGCTTCTGTCGTTCACGTGATTACTCAAACCGAGGACTTGAGAGATGAACGCATCAAATCTTTTTACAGCTCTAAATGCATATGATTGGCTTCTGTCTTTCACATGATGAACGACTGACTGAAACCTGATTGAGGACTCGAAAAATGAACTAATTCTTAAATAGATATTTAATCCTACTACTACTAGTACTAGTCATAATAATTATTATTAATATTATTTGTATTAACATCATTGTTATTAATAAATTTGCTAAATAATAACAATAATAATAATAATAATTAATATATATTTTTTTATTTTTAAAACTAAATTTGTAGCAGATTTTAAACAATTATTATTTACTTTAAAACTTTAAAATATTGTCATTTATTATACATATTTGATTTTTTTATAATAATATTAGAATTATTAGACTTAATTAAAATTACTATGTAACTATTGATATAAATTCTATTTTTGTGATATCTAAAGACAGTATTTTATTGTGTATTATTATATTTTATTGTAATTCAATTTTATATATAAGCTGCGTTATGTTTAATAGATTAATTATGTTTGTACTCATTCGATATTAAAATAAATTCCTTCTGATCGTATGTATTTGTCCAGGCACCAGCAGTATTCTGGCAGGAGCAGCTCTTTCTGCAGTGTACAGATGCACAGGACGGAGCTGCGACACAAACTCTCTCATTCATGATGTGCTTTACCTGGAGCAGATCCTCACCACCGGTACCAGACCAGGATTTTATTACTCAATTATTTTATTATCATTATTATTAACTCATCATCAAGCTCTTCCATGAAAGAGTGTGTGGTTCTTAAAGATCCTTTCATATATTTTATCATTTGGCTGTCTACTTGAAAAACGAATTAATCTAATAGTAATAAATTGTCTTTGCATAAAATATATTTATGCTAAATGCCAGGGGCGTAACAGCCATTTTAAAAGTGGGGGGGACAGCTGTACGGTCACCCAAAAGTGATTAATGATTTATTAGCAATAAAGTTTGTTTAATAATCTTTTAACCAAAATTCTAAAATAATTACAAAATATTAATAGTAACAACATATAAACAGAACCACACACATTTAAATTAAGCATTACTCTGTGTGAAAATATTTTTATTTTATACACACATTATATATATATATATATATATATATATATATATATATATATATATATATATATACTGTATATACACATACAGTACATACGTGGTTGGTGAACTTAGAGAGGAGTAGATTCAACTTTATAGTTACTTTCAGTATGTGTATCTAATATGATTAAAACACATCAGCAAATTATATTTTAATGGATTGTTAGACTTCCTTGTGTGTTTTACAAATGCTAAAGTTCTTGTTTTACTAGTACTTGTGTGTATTTACATGTCTAAATCATAAATTAAGCATTAGGCGGTTAAAAAGGCTGCATAATTGTGATAATATAACACGTCTTTCTCAGCGGGGTTAAGTTGGTCTTGTTTTCTGAAAAAAAAAAACGAAAAAAAGAAGCACTTTTCCGACGGTCCCTTACTGAGAGCTTAGGTCAGCGCGAGCTCTCTCTGGCTAAACGCATATTGCGACTGCTCAAGCACTGCTCGTATCGAGCGAAAAAAGCAAGACAGCTGTGAAACATAACCAGCTTTGTCTTTTTGTAGGGAATACAGTTTAGATCTTTTTAGGCTGAGAGGTTTTTTTAGTTAATGCTGTCTGTCGCTAATTGTGTCAGGAATACCGAAAACAAAACCAACTTAACCCCGCTGTCTTTCTCTGGCTCAGCGCCAGACAAGACACCAGCACCAGGGACTTTACGGTTCTCACTTCAAAACGGATAAAAAAAGTAGGATTCTGTAACGTTAGTGATTTACCCAGCTGTAGCTGTTGCTCCCTTCCGCATCATCCCTGTCTTTGACTACAAAGTAAACGAATGAAGCTCGTGGCAGACGCTCAGGAGATTCGCACTGTGATTGGCTGAGTGATCGTTCACTCAAATCGAGTAACAAATCAGAGAACACTTGTGGCCATAGGTCAAATAAAACGTGTGGGCCAGTTGGGGGACAGAGTAACCTGTTTCCAAAAAGTGAGGGGGATGTGTCCCCCCCGTCCCCCCCGGTTGCTACGCCCCTGCTAAATGCTAGTGATAAGTTCAGATCATTTTACTGACTCGAACTTTTGAGTCTTGTTCATCGAGATGAATGAATCTTTTTTCGAGTCATTTCGTTCAATTTGCCAGAATAACATTAAAATGTTATAATAATGGCCCGTTTCCACTGAGTGGTACAGTACGGTACGGTTTGGTTTGGTACGCTTTTATAGCCGTTTCCACTGTCAAAAAGCGTACCGAACCGAACCCTACCGTACCACTTTTTCGGCACCCTTTCGAAAGGGTACCAAACACGAGAAAGGGTACCAAAGGGCGGAGCTAGACGCGCAGCTGAACTCTATTGGTTTACAGAGATACGTCATTCGCTCACGCAACAAGCCAGAATGAAAACAAAAAACCGCCATGTTTAAAATACATGCACAGCCGAGAGATTACAGCGAAATTATATATACACATAATAACGAGCCATCGTCGATCCGGGCTCAAACAAACCTTGTCGTCTTGATAAACAGCCACAAAGCCAAGAAGAAGAGCAGATTTACCCTGTGCCGCGTAGTTTTTTTTTTTACGAGGCAGTCTGAAGTGCGAGCGGTTTCGCTTTCTTCCTCGCGCTCGGCGCGCGTCTATATCTGAAATAACAAACTTCTTGAGCTGATGATAATAATGTGCGCTTGTTTATTGACGTGCTTTTAAAACCTGATCCTGTCAGACACTGACAAACGCGAGAGTGAAGCGTGAAGAAACAAAGGAGAAGCCGGAAAAAAAGGAGCACATTATTTTTCAGCAAACATGAACAAAATGCCATGTATAACTAACTTATTATCTTCACCTTTTGGACTAATATGAACCGGGAATGACGGAATTACTGTAACAGAGGCTGCATGTGCTGCTGAAGATTACAGACACAGATAAGAGGTTTACACTGACTGTAGGCTATGTTTTGTGTTGCTTTTGAACCTAAACACGGACGAAATGTCTGCTATATGTAGTTCTTCTGTAATTGATAACATATCGGAGCCTGTAAGGGGCTGTATGTGTTTATATATGTTAATTTATTTATTTATTTAATATAATTACAGACGTTACAGTAGGCTGTTTCGCACTGTCATTGATCTGCAGTTATAATCAACTCACGTTCATAGAAAAGTTAGTAATAAACATTATACACGAGTATTTATGTGTGTAAAGCATCTGTTTTGTGAGAAGTGCTTCTCATATGATATGTGAGCGACCCGTACAGCTTTACTGTAGACATTTCCTCGAGCGAGAATGACGTCGACTGAAACTTTCTGTCATACCCCACGCCCACCAAAAGGGTATCCTTGTTAGTGGAAACGCAAGCCTGATAAAGGTGACCCATACCGTACCGTACCAGTCAGTGGAAACGAGCCATAAATGCACTACAGAATGTTACGTGTACAAATCCCTGTACAAACTGCATGTAAACGCATCAACCTTTCGAGCCTTCAGGTTTTTGAGTCGTTTGTTCATCACGTGATAGCATGTAAAGAGAGATAACTCAAACCCGAGGACTCAAGAAATGAACGGATCAAATCTTTTTCTGGCTCAAAATACATATGATTTGGCTTCTGTCTTTCCTGTGATTACTCAAACCGAGGACTTGAGAGATGAACGCATCAAATTATGTTCATTTCCAGGCCTTGTGGATCTTTATGTGAACTGTACAACAAAAGTAGTCTTAATAAAATCAAATAATCTTAGGATTTGCACTGTCGGAGTTACATTTTAAAATAAATATATCATATATTTTCATTGTGGGATTAGGAGTTCTTTGTAGAATCTCAATGTGTACATTTATTGGTGTTTGACACACTTTTAATCTGTTTTTATTTATTTGAAGTCTTTGTTGTTTTTATTTCTTATGCTTATTGTGTGATTATTTGATGTTTGTTTTATTTTTTATGTCGTGTACTGATTGTGTGAACATTTTATCATTCTTTTTATCTTGTGTATCTTCTTTTTATGTCTTACAGCACTTTGCATGACCGTTGTGTGTGAAATATGCTATATAAACAAAACTTGCCTTGTCTTTCAGGTGGAGGATGGCAGGATCAGGTCGGCGGGTTGTTTGGGGGAGTGAAAGTGGCCCGATCTGCAGCTCAGCTGCCGCTGCGAGTGGAAGTAGAGCCGCTTTCTCTGACTCCACACTTCCTGTCTGTCCTGCAGCAGCATCTTCTACTGGTTTACACTGGAAAGACACGATTAGCACGAAACCTGCTGCAGGTACGAGCGGCTGATGCTGACCAGGAGACGTGATGAAGAGTGTGGGAGGTTTCACTGGATTTGTTTGTGTGTGTGCAGGATGTGGTGCGCAGTTGGTATGCTCGTTTACCCTCCATCGTACAGAACGCAGAGCAGCTGGTGAGCAATGCAGAGAAGTGTGCTGAAGCCTGCAGAGACGGTGAGAAACACACATAAAGCAGGGGCTGTTTTCACAAAACATTCATTCATTCATTTTCCTTCGGCTTAGTCCTTATTTCAGGAGTTGCCACAGTGGAATGAACCACCAACTATTCCGGCATATGTTTTACACAGAAAATGCGTAACCCAGTACTGGGAAACACCCATACACTCTCATTCACACACTCATACACTACAGCTAATTTAGTTCATTCAATTCACCTATAGCGCATGTGTTTGGACTGTGGAGGAAACCCACACAAACACGGGGAGAGCATACAAATTCCTTCTCAAAACGTCTCAGTGCTAAATCTAGCTTGCACTTCTCAATTTAGGAGAAAATCTTAGATTAAAAATAAATGGGATTCCTAAAAGGACAATAAATGTGTGCTCTAAGAATGTTTCACACTTTCAAGTGATTTAGGGTGAAAATCTAGCCTCTAAATCTGTGAAACATGAGGAGTCACTGATATCAATTTACAAACTATCAGTCAGTTTGCTTTTGCTTTTGGAGGAAAGTGGGAAAGCTGCAATTATTTCTTCACACATAATCTCACGCTTTGATTGTATGGGGGGTTTGAGGTAATTTCAACTCCAGTTTTTGATTTGATTATTTCCTTGTTTTCATTCATCAGTTTCTTTGGCGAGAAGTAACTGCTGTTCTTGCTTTTTTTTGTATAATAAATGTATGTTTGCATTAGGGTGGCACGGTGGCTCAGTGGTTAGCACTGTCATCTCACAGCAAGAAGATCACTGGTTTGAGTCCTTGCTGGGCCAGTTGGCATTGTCGTAGTGTTAGACTTTGTGTCTGTGAGTGAGAGTGTATGGATGTTTCCCAGTAATGGGTTGTGGCTGGAAGGGCATCTGCTGTGTAAAACGTATGCCGGGATAGTTGGCGGTTCATTTCGCTGTAGTGACCCCTGATAAATAAGGGACTAAGCCAAAGGAAAATAAATGAATGAATGAATGTTTGCATTAAATTATGTTGGTCTTTTAATCTGCCATGAATTTTCTACTCTTTTAATTAAAAGGCTGTTTATAAAAAATGTCTTTTCTAAAATATATATATATATATATATAAAAAAAATATATATATAAAAAAAAAAATAATAAAAAAATATATATATATAAAAAAAAAATATATATATATATATATATATATATATATATATATATATATATATATATATATATATATATATATATATATATATATATATATATATATATATATAAAAAAAAATATATATATATATATATTTGTATTTTGTTTTGGTATATAAAGGTTGAAAATATTTATATTTTCGATTTCAAAATAGTTGATTATTTAGCATCACAGTTACAATGTATATTTAGAACATGTTTAGCCTGAAAAAAGACTAATTGTTAGAAAGAAAAATTCACTTATTTTTTGCAAGAAGTGCTCATCTAAGAGGCTGACCATTAACTCAACATATACTACAGATGATTAGTCACATATCTATTTTTTAAAACATTGATTTGAATATATCTCTAACAGAGACCTCTTCCCTATCAGCCAATCACTGTGGGAATAGTTAGTAAGCATGCTGACATCTATAGCCACTAACGTTAGTTAAATCCAGCCTTTACCCTCATCTTCAAACTTTTCTCTATTCTTTAGTAAAAACATGTCTCAGCAGCTTTGTGAATGGGTTTTGAGGCATTTTCACAGTGTGGAATGGCGCGCAAGTGCTGAACATGTATCCAAAACACATATTTTTTTCTTTTTGTGAGCTTTGCGTCAGCTGTGTTGGTTTCAATAAATCAGAGAACTGATTATAAAAAACCAATCGTGTCACATTTACTGAGCTCATAACGGAAAGCTTAAAACAGATGAGAGGATTGTTTTAAAGGATGATTTCACAGCAATGTAGCATCCATCTACAATATTATCATCCTGCTAATGTACATGTTGGACTGAAGCAGCTGATATTAATTTACTCCGACGAAAGGTTGAGGGTTGCTGAAGAACTACTGAGAGATTTTAGCTGCTGTCTGGGCTTTCACTGCCTTTCTACACCTCCCTTTCTTCATGTGTTCAATACTTTTACCCTGTGTCATTTCATTTTATTACACATAGCTTTTTTGTAAACTAATTAGATTTGTTTTCTTAGCATATATGGATTCTTTTGTTGTTACTAGCATTTGGTAAAAATGTAAGCGAAGTTACCTTTAGAAATATGTTTTCTGAGAAAAATGGTGACGTGCTCAATACTTATTTTCCCCGCTGTGTATAATTACTGCTACTTTTATAAAATAATGTTTGTTTCACATTTTATAGCGAAGCTCTTTAGGCTAAATTAACCTTCTAATTCGTCTTTAAAATTGTTTTCCTCAAACATTTGCTTAAAGCACGGCAATTCCTCAAAAATAACTCCACTGGTGCTAAATGAAATTAAAAAATCACAGTAATAATGACAATAATTAATGACACAAGGGCAAATTTCCATTGATTTATTTAGTTTTTAGTAAATACAAAAGTGACGTCCTCTCTGACAAAAAGCGTCTGCTGCACGACGAGTCCACCGCTTGCTGCATCCCATGTGAACGAGCCTTTACTGCTAATTAGGATATGTTTTTGGACTACATGGCCAGATTTAGACTCTTTTATTTGTTTCTCTGTCAGGATCTCTGTTCAGACTGGGCGAGTGTATGAACACATACTGGCAGCAGAAGAAGCTGATGGCACCAGGCTGTGAACCACTGGCTGTGAGATCCATGATGAACGCTCTTCAGTCGCTCAGTTTAGGACAGAGTCTGGCAGGAGCCGGAGGAGGAGGATTCCTGTTCTTACTCACCCGCGAGCCTCAACAAAAGGAGACCGTGAAGGAGATTCTCACTAACATAGAGGTGAGGCTGAGGAGCTGAGCCAGTTCAATAGGTACACAATGAGGACATGTGAAAACTCTTTCTAAACTCATGTCCTTGCACTTCTCTCTGTATTAAATGATGTTGAACTGTTATTAAAATGGAAAAGTATAATTGCTTGTAGCAGGTTGTTTGTTTCTGACTGGTGTTGTTTTGACAGGGCATTGGCTGCTTCAGTGTTCATTCGGTGGATCTGGATATGGAGGGGATCTCAATTATTCAGAAGAGCTCTGAAGAACAGCAGACATCTTAAATTGGAGGGCCTTATAAATATTCTTAGAATATATTTATGTAATTATAAGATTAATGAACATTTGCTTCTTATCAAATCTTTCATGTGTTTTGAGGTTTGGAAGTCCAGAAGAACAATTCATTGTTTTGTTTTATATGATATGAAATGCATCAAAATATTTTAAATGTGTTTTAGATGTACAAACATTGTTCTCATATTTGAATTAAATGAGCTTACTGTACAACTTGTGACTGTTTTAGAGTTACTTTTTTAAATGAGTAGCCCTGTATGTGTCAGAAGGATTCGGGAACCAGGGTGGTAAGTATATGTTTATTATATAGGGTGGCAGTTTAACATAGACACGTGAGTTTGCTGGATGGAGATTGCTCGACCGGATTGATGATGACAGGGAGCCAGGAACACAGAGAGCCAGATACGGAGACCAAACAACAGCCAGACTGGGAACCAGGACAGACCAACACTAGAAAAGAGACGCACACACTGGAGATCACAAGGAACAGAGAGAGGTGAGTTACTTCAATAGAGGTATAGACACTGACCGTATGGGGAGTGCAGTCCTTTGTTATTGCAACAAGGCTGGACGCTGAGTGTAGAGTGGCAGTGGAATTTATGGTGCTGGGGTGATAACGTGCAGGATCGGGACTAATCAGAATTCAGTTGAGGGTGATCGTTGTGATTGTGAGAGAGGAGAACCTGGCCTGACTGACAGCTCTTAATATTGGTTCTTCAGCGAGCTTGTGTTCTCGTGTAACGTCAATATCAACCACCAAAGTTCAGTTCTAAAACTCAAGACCACAAGAACAGAGGACACGTGAAGATCCCCAATGTGTTCTGGATATCAAGGATGCACCTATACAGAAGAGCACAAAACTTGCTCGAAAAGTCCCAGAAGTCATTGCGCCTGAATAAAGGAGATGTCAAGTGCAGCATTTTATATCTGTGTATTATTAAAGTTCAGAGAGATATATTTATCTCAGGAGTTTCCCAAAATGAGACGGTGAAAGTAAACATTACCAAGAAAATATTAATAGAGGCATAAACACATTAAGGGTGTTTATTTGCTGAATTTCATATTAAAATCTGTTTTATTTCATTCATTTTCTTTTCAGCTTAGTCCCTTTATTATGTTTGGATGTGTCTGCATACTCTTAGGGTTGTTGCTAGATCGGAATCGGATACGTTTGCGGTCGGAGGTTATTAATTTGTATTACTTATTAAATTTCTGATTTATTGTATTTTATTAACGTCCACCTAAATTCAACTGTCACAGTAAGGTAAAAACAGTAGTTGTACCGAGTATTGTTTATGTTATCTATTAAATTACCCAATAAATTTTATTTTTTAAAGTCTACCCCAACCCTTAACCCAGCTGTCACAATACTGTAAAAATATTAATTATTGTTATACAGTGTCATAAAAAATGCTGCTATATTAATGTGCATATTGCACTTCCGGCTGGCCGCGTATCCGATCTAGACTTTACCCTCTTCCTCTTTTTTAGCGGACACGCTTCCAAGAGAGGGAACTGGAATAGAGTGGAGGAACTATGACGTCACCTTGTAGGCGAATCGGCTGCTAGCATAAAACTGGTTCCCTCGATAAAATCACTATAGGATTTTCCTATAGGCTTTTCGAAGATTGCAAATAATAAGCTCTGTGTTCAAACACTGTTCATTACACGTACACGTTTTGTCCAGTCAGATAATCCTCACACCAAAATACAACTTTGAACACTTTTGGATCTTTAATGCAAACGCAAGAACTGAAAAGCTAACATTAGGCTACAAACGAACTACAGTTCTTCAGGGCGCTTGCCTGTGACGTCAGGACCACCCTTACAGACAACTTTTCTATCTTATTTTTTTAGAAATAATGTCCATGACAGAGGTAATCTCTCTGTTTATTATATTATAATCCACGCTATATATTATAAACAAATAAATACGCAAATACACATAGACCTACGTGCCTTTTGGGTCGTTTACGGTTGTTGTAAACGTTTTAAAACTGTATGTATAAATGTGCATGTTTGTATGTATGTATGTATGTATGTATGTATGTATAAAAGACATATTTAAATAAGTCTGTCGCTCGCGTGCACACAGCCCGCTTACCTTAACAGACGACAGGAATGAGGCGCGAGGAGCAAGTCTATCAAATGCCTGCAAGTTCCATCATGGACACAGAACAACATTCAATATTTTCTTTATGTCACGAAGTACAGCGAAAAGTAGCCCATACAGTCACATATGCTATACATTTTAAGGAGGAGTGTAAATATTACAGTTATGACAGAGTTAAATGTGTTCAGATGAAGAAAAAAACGACGAAAAATCACTTGATCACGTTAAAATGACAGTTAATATATATGTGTGTATTTTTACATATTTATTCACACGTTTGCATTACTGAGAGCAGGTAAGAGACAGGCTGCACTGGTAAGCTGTATCCCCATATCTTTAATTAAAATAAATGATCAACAAATTAATCTGTCTTGACAGTCTTTACAAGTGAAGGCATTATCTACACACAATCTGAATTCCCAATTAGAAAAAAATACTACAAACTATGCACTATTTATGAAAATACTTAAATAACAGAGAAATCCAAATGCCCCAAACTCAAGCGAGCTGCGCTCCAGACTATCTAAGCTTGATGACGTATAATGTCTCCGACACTGCCTGTAGTCCCATTTAGCAACTTGATAGCAACCGTCTTTTTAAAGAAGCGCAACCGATTTAAAAATCAAGAGTGTGATGTAACCGATGTGTTCTATGTAGTAGAATAAAACGTGAATGTATCTTGAAGTTGTGTTTGCCACGAACCTTATTTAAGTGATTTAACTGAAATCCCATTGAAAATACCCATGGACTTTGGGACGAGGGAACCGGAACTGCTAAAATGCTATCTCGCTTCCGGGTTTTTGCCTACAAATTGACGCCATAGTTCCTCCACTCTATTCCAGAAGGGAACAGAATTGACCACTACACCGGTCTCCACGAGAACGCAAGTCTTTTCTCAGCATTCTTTGAGAAACAGCCAGTATGTTCCCATTATGGGATTATGAGTAATTTGGAGGTTAAAGGTTGCCAGGTCAGTGTTTAAAATATTTGGATTTAAAGATATAATCACATTTTAAAATAAATCTACTTTTTGTTAAATCACCTTTATACCCTACGTACACCTGTAGACCTTAGGAATTAATTTTTTTTCTGTCTGTAAAATCGATATATTTGAAGAGTCCTGATTTGAATTTAACCAGAAAAAAGATATGCAGTTATCAGTAATAATTTTTGTATGCGTTTTAACTAGTCAAAATGCCATTCAAGAGATCTGTCGATGCTATTAGATCTTCAATTGTCTTCAATATCTTCAAATGTGGGTGAACGATTAAACAAGTAACTTCAAATGCTAAAACAGCTTGCCATACCGCCTCTGCGTCACTGGAAGCTGCTAAAGTAAATCCAGTCATACATGACAGGAAAAACGACTGTAGACTGCAACTCCAACTCTTGCTGAGACCATGACAAGTACAATGGACTTAAGTAAGTATTAATTAAAGCTATATGTTTATTTTGTTAATGGCCAACATAGGCTAATTAAATTGCTATATTTAAAACCACAATAACTTTTTCCGAGTTTTATTTTATTATTTAATTTTATTTAAATTGTCAGACTTTCACTTTCATTAACCTGTCCAGGCAAGTAATTGTAAGGTTTTTTTTTACTACAGCATGACCATATTTGTTTTTTCGAGTGTGTTGCTGAACACAAAAACACACTTTTAAAATCACTGGAAACATTATTTTGCCACAAATAAAGCTCATGTAGAACTTTGCTTTTTTAAACTTTTAGGATCCCTGTTGATTAAACAAATCGATTTATTTCCCTCAGACTAATTATTATTCATAACTTATTAATCATGAATGATGGTTAATTCCAATCAAGAAGGATTCATTTTTAGTAGTATAAATGTAATTATAGCCATATTTTTGTAAGCCTTTGTTAACTTTAAAAAGCACATGTAATGATCCATGTCTTTTGTTCTGTATTTGCTGCAGGTGAAGCTCAGAGTCTGTCAGAGCTGAGGATTGTGTTGATGGGGTATAGATATGCTGGTAAGAGTTCATCAGGAAACAGCATCCTGTGCAGAGAAGAGTTTGACTTGAAGAGATCTGCTCAGTGTGTGAGGAGACATGGAGAAGCAGCAGATAAACACATCATTGTCATTGAAGCTCCAGGATGGTGGAGAGATTACAGTGTAGAGTTCAGTCCAGTGTCACTGAAAGAGGAGATTTTGCTCAGTGTGTCTCTGTGTCCTCCAGGACCACACGCTCTACTGCTAATCATTTCTGTGGGCACTGCATTTAAAGAGCCTGAGAGAAGAGCAGTGCTGGGTCATCTGGGTCTTCTGGGTGAGAGAGTCTGGAGTCACACTATAGTGCTGTTCACTCATGGAGACTCTCTGTCAGACACATCTATAGAGCAGCACATTGAGAGCGAAGGCCAGGAGCTCCAGTGGCTGCTGAACAAATGTGGGAACAGATATCATGTTCTCAACAATCACAACAGCAGAGACCACACTCAGATCAAGCAGCTGCTGGAGAAGATTGAGGAGACTGTGGCACAAAACAAAGATGGCCATTTTGAACTAGACAGAGAGATTTTACACAGGGTGAAGGAGAGAAGAAGAGCAGAGGAAGAGAGAGCAGAAGAACGAATGAAGAGGATGCAGAAACGAAGAGAAATCATCAGATCACAGATGAGTGAGTACAGTTATAGTGGAGACACGGCTGTTTACTGTTCTCCACTGGTTTTCTCTTTGTTCTGTATGTTTTCATGTGGAGGAAAGTCTTGGTTAGTCGAATTTTCTGACCTGATTCAAGAAATATCAGCTTTCTGTAACTTTTCGGAAGGATTTGTGTGAAAGTGACAGGTTGTGGTTTATACTTTTTTTTTCAGAGCACCCATTTAGGGAAATTGAAAGAGAAAATATAATTTTCAAACATGTATTTTAGCCCTCCACAAAAAAGACAAATAGATAAGTGTTATGGATCTAGCAGAAATATTTGTAAAAAATATATATTTACTTTTTTTTTTGATAATAGAAGGTTATGTTACTAAAAGATCATATAACTTTCATAGATGTGGCTGAACGCTATCTGACGCATCTGAAATACACACAAAATCTGAAATAAAACCAAACAATTTCAGCACTTTTGCCGACACAAAATTACACCTAATGCCAGTCTTGACTTGACCCATGACAAAAATGCAAAATGATTCTGAAGATTATTTTTAAATGACTGCCAAAATATTTGGATACCAATTGCTAGAAATTGCCCATAAAAAGCTCTAAACAATTTTAACATTTAATCTTTTAAATCTCTGTTTCTGCTTTTGCACTTTATCACATTACACATTGTGAATTAAAAAAAAACTCAAGAATAAGTTTTAAACATTTTAAAACAGTTTTAAATCTGTGTATGTTTATAATAAAGAAAAGACAGTAAAATCCCTTCATAACCACTGGAATCACGACAACCGCATAGTGTCAGTACATTATGCGAGAACAAAAACAGTGCAAAGTTAAATGTGTGTGTGTGTGTGTGTGTGTGTGTGTGTGTGTATACATGTACTACAAATTTTGTAACTGTATTTGTGCTTGACTCATCATTTCAGAAACACTTGAACAAACTCCACCAAAAATACTTCAAATAAACTTGGTATTTCTGACCAATAAGCTGGATTTCTGCTTTATCCGTGTCTGTCTATGTTACTGACTTCTGTTTATCTGACATAATGCATGAGAAGCAGACACATAAGGGACAGTGGGCGGGGAGAACCAGCTCATTTGCATTTAAAGGCTCAGGCTAGAAAAACAGCTACATTTTGCACAGAGCCCAAAATGGGCACATTCTGCATTTTTTAATAAATAATATGATGGGTATTTTGAGCTGAAATTTTACAGGCACATTCTGAAGACACCAAAGGCTTATCTTAGATCTTAGGGTTAAACATATATGAGCCCTTTAAGATGAGAGGTACTGACAAAAATATAATCAAAACGTTACCAATGTAAACTGACCCTGAATTTATTTATTAAGAAGATGCAAAATATTTATACGGTCACATATCATGTGAATATCTTTTGAATTTAACCACTGTTTAAGCTAAAAATTTCATGGACCACACTAAGTGTGTTTTGTTCTGTATTTGCTGCAGGTGAAGCTCAGAGTCTGTCAGAGCTGAGGATTGTGTTAATGGGTAATAGAAAAGCTGGTAAGAGTTCATCAGGAAACAGCATCCTGTGCAGAGAAGAGTTTGACTTGAAGAGATCTGCTCAGTGTGTGAGGAGACATGGAGAAGCAGCAGATAAACACATCATTGTCATTGAAGCTCCAGGATGGTGGAAGAATCAACCTGTAGAAGACAGTCCAGAGTTACTGAAAGAGGAGATTTTGCTCAGTGTGTCTCTGTGTCCTCCAGGACCACACGCTCTACTGCTAATCATTTCTTTGGGCACTGCATTTAAAGAGACTGAGAGAAGAGCAGTGCTGGGTCATCTGGGTCTTCTGGGTGAGAGAGTCTGGAGTCACACTATAGTGCTGTTCACTCATGGAGACTCTCTGTCAGACACATCTATAGAGCAGCACATTGAGAGCGAAGGCCAGGAGCTCCAGTGGCTGCTGGACAAATGTGGGAACAGATATCATGTTCTCAACAATCACAACAGCAGAGACCACACTCAGATCAAGCAGCTGCTGGAGAAGATTGAGGAGACTGTGGCGCAAAACAAAGATGGCCATTTTGAACTAGACAGAGAGATTTTACACAGGGTGAAGGAGAGAAGAAGAGCAGAGGAAGAGAGAGCAGAAGAACGAATGAAGAGGATGAAAAAACGAAGAGAAATCATCAGATCACAGATGAGTGAGTACAGTTCTAGTGGAGACACGGCTGTTTACTGTTCTCCACTGGTTTTCTCTGTTTATTGTTCAGTTCAATTCAAGTTTTTTATAGAGCTTTTCACAATAATTATTGTGTTAAAGCAGCTTTACAAAAGGTGCACATTATTGCATTACAGTCAAAATCAGAAAAGTTAAGGTTATTATATACAATAATTGTATTACTTACTAATAACTTCAACTAATTTATTTATATATATATATATATAGTGTTTTTAGCATAAGAAAATAAACAATGACCTTATCAAGAACAGAAAGAGTACAAAAGCCATTTCACAATACATAGAATGTCAGACAGTGTGTAGGCTTCACAACTCAACGTATAGCAAACCAGTTTAACGTATAAAAAGTTACAAGTCAGCATCATTAATATAAAACCTAATTGGCTAATATGTTTTGTTGGTTTGCTAACCCATATCTCAATTTTTCTATTGGCAACACATAACTTGCTCTGCGATTCGTACAGATCACAACCCATAGTTTTGACCCGCAGTTTAATTACATTTTTTTTACTTGTAGATTAATCCTTAATTTGTAACGATTACAGAGAGATCGCCTTTCTTGTCATTAAAATCACATGTATAAAAGCATTTAGGCATTCCTGTAAAATATAATGATGATGGAAGAAGTTGTGGTAGGTTGTTTGGGATGTGGTGGGTTCCTTAGGTTACTGAAGGTGTTTTCTGCCACTACTTGTTTAGCCTGCATTAAAGGAGTGGTCCACTATGATATCATATTTTAAACTTTAGTTCATGTGTAATGTAGCTGTGTGAACAACATATTTGAATGTAATATGTTGAAAGTTCAATGCAAAGGGAGACATTGGCTTTTATAGAGTTGGCTTAGCAAAGCCTACAGCAAACAAAGTTTAGGGACTACAAAAAAAAAAACATCCGGGTTAGTGAAATCATAAACCCTTTAGGTTACGGGCCTAAACCCCACGCAACGAAGGGGTGTGGCCATAGGCACTGTAACGTTAGCAGTGAAAGCTAAAATGCCATCCAAACGCTGCTATTTTCACAGAGCTTCCTCTGTTTCTGTATTTACATGACACAAAGAGAGAAGTGCTTACAGTTTAATTTTAATTATGTTCCAGAGAATTGTAATAAAGATATAGCTATAGCATTTGACAAAGGACAGCTTTCAGAATCTCTCCCAGTTCAGTGCTGGATTCAGTTAAAATCTCCTCAAAGGAGGAGCAGCTCCAACCATAATAGACAAAGCTGTGGATTGTGAGCCACAACCTGTAAGTATTTTTAATTGTTAAAATTGATCTATTACTTATATAGTTTTTAGCGTTAACGATATGTTGTAGTGGAGACATAAACAAAGATGTAAATAATGGGAAATGCTGTTTGGCACCGCTAACAATTTAGCTACAAATTCATATTTATCCGTCAAACCCCTTAAAACACCCACAATCTTCACCAGTGCTGCAGTGTCTCTCTATGCGGCCACTTTCCCTGCGTTCTACATCTCAAATAACAAACTTGCAAAAGATATGTGAACGTTTCATATTACTTACTCATGCTTATTCCAAATATATTTAAAAGACACTTGTCAGATTTTATTTTAGGGAGTAGGTGTGAGGTTCAGCTGTGTCCTTTTCATCTTCTGTCTGATTCAGGCTCAAACTGATACAGCTAACAGTTACACTGACTGACAGTATTTACACAGCAAAGTGCGTGCTAGTAGAGGTGTGACGCTTCCTAATGACATGGAACTGATCTGTGAATCACAGCACATTGTTAGCTGACCAATCCGAGCCACTTGACGGCGGGCCTTCAGAAGAACTAGTAAATATGACAGTCGTTTTCATGTTAGCTGAGTAGCAGTATATAATTAAAGTAAGTTACATGAAAAAAATAACGGGATTTTTTTATTTTTTATTTATTTATTTTTTACAAATGAAGCATGAGCACACATTGTTTTGCACCCCATAAACACAACCAAGCCTTAAAAATACATTCTGGACCACCCCTTTAATGCATTTAGTGTAAGCTGCAGGTTTAATCGTTGAAAGATCGGGATCCCAACACTCATGCAACAAAAATTATAAATGATGGTGATTTACAAATGTTTACTAAGCCTAAGAGATTCAGCCTTTAGTCTTTTGAGTTGGTTATGAAGTTACAAACAGTCAAATAACACAGTACTGGGTTAACAGTTTATACTTTAGATAAAACTACTGATGTTTATGGTAAAGAGTGAAATCATTTGATATTTAACTTGACAATCACAAATGAAAGTTGTAGGCAGCATTTACATTTTTTACCAATAGGTGGCAACAGCCAGCCATCAAAAATATGCTACTGGATAATTCTTCAAAAATGACACATCTAGCAATGAAACATGAAGTTTTATGAGTGAATAACTGAATCATTTATTGAAAATGAGACTAAAAATCAATATGGGTTGCACAAATTATAATGTTAGACTTATACATTCAGCGTTGTCAGCAACAGTAGTTAGTAACAGTGGATTTTTCACAGTACGGAATATTTATTTTTATTCAGCTGATTATTTCTTCATTTTATTTTTAATAAAAATTAAAATTACAGACTCTAAGTTCTGTTTATTAAAACCAAAAGTGTCTTGCAGTACGGTTTTTGTGATAAATAGAAAGCAAATTACATTTGTAAACAAATTACAAACTCTGAACAATTTTACCATAATTTTTTTTTTTTATCTCTGTTTCAAAACTATTACAAATTTATCTTTAAAAATAGCCCTAGAAAAACTTGAGTTGATTCTCTCAGGGGAAATTTGGCAAGACATTATAAATAAGATTCACTCAACTTCAATTTGTTTGCGACATACAATTATTCAGTTTAAAGTGGTCCATCGTCTTCATTGGACAAAAGCAAAATTAGCTAAATTTTCACCAACTATAAATCCCTTATGTAATAGATGTGAAGTAGAAATAGCTAATCACACACACACACAAAAACACACACACACATGTTTTGGTCACGTTCTAAAATAACCAAGTTCTGGCAATTATTATTTAATTTCTTTTCAAATGTTTTGCATGTATCCCTTGTATCCTATTGTAGGAATATTTGGTTTGATTACAGATCTCAGTTTAGTCAATAATACCAAAAGTATGATTTCGTTTTCAACTATAAATGCTAGACGTCTTATACTGCTCAAATGGAAGGACAAATTTCATCTAACTTTAAATCATTGAGTTAGGGATCTTATGTACCATCTTACAATAGAGAAGATTCGGTACTCCACCAAAGGTTGCAGTCAAAAGTTGTATCTTATTTGGCAGCCAGTGCTGACGTTATATAAAGCAAATGGATCCAAACTTAATATTTGCAGTTTGACCGTTGTTTATTTGTTTCTCTTTTTTTTCTTCCCTCCATTTTATTTTATTTTATTTTCTATCTAAATTATTTAATTTCTTTATTTTACATTTGCTAAGCCTATTGTGACTTGTTGTGTGCTTACATATGTACAATAGATGAGTGAACATATAAGGGAACTTTTATCTACTTGTTATGTATGTATGGATATATCATGACATGATGCAAAACAGATAAAAACATGTGCAACACATATTTGTATAGAAATAGCGCAGTGGGGCGGGGGGCTCTGTTGGAGTAAAGATAATTTGTCTCTGTTTTTCACATACTTTTGAAATTGATGTTTTATTGACCAAAATGTTAATAAAAAGATCTGAACAAAATAATAATAATAATAATAATAATAACCCTAGCGGAAAATGCAGTTTTGTGAGAATTTTTCAATCCAGATCTTGGTAAAATATTCATAATTTAAAGTAGGTTTTAAATTCGAGTCTTAATATTTTCTTTTAGCTATTTAAATGAAACTGAAATACTATTTTATTACCTCAGAATATAGGACAAATTATACCTTTTAGGGTTAGGAATAATTTCTTCTTCCTCTCTGCTCCAACAACTGAGAATGTCAACCTGTGAAGACTTTTAAAAGTTTAACACTTTCTCAATCCCATAAAAAACAAGGATTACTTTATAAGATGAGAGTTACACAAAAAAGTCTTAACTTTCCCATTATAAATTGGCCCTGAATTTATTTATCAAGAAGATTACACAGAATGTCCATGCTTTTGAATTTCACCACTGTTTAAACACATTTTTTGTGGAGCACACTTTTCCATTTATTAAATGTATGTAAAGCAGACATTTACATTTACTACTCATCGCACAATATCATGTTCTATAAGTGAGTTTTGTTCTGTATTTGCTGCAGGTGAAGCTCAGAGTCTGTCAGAGCTGAGGATTGTGTTGATGGGGTATAGATATGCTGGTAAGAGTTCATCAGGAAACAGCATCCTGTGCAGAGAAGAGTTTGACTTGAAGAGATCTGCTCAGTGTGTGAGGAGACATGGAGAAGCAGCAGATAAACACATCACTGTCATTGAAGCTCCAGGATGGTGGATTGATAACACTGTAGAGGAGAGTCCAGAGTTACTGAAAGAGGAGATTTTGCTCAGTGTGTCTCTGTGTCCTCCAGGACCACACGCTCTACTGCTAATCATTTCTTTGGGCACTGCATTTAAAGAGACTGAGAGAAGAGCAGTGCTGGGTCATCTGGGTCTTCTGGGTGAGAGAGTCTGGAGTCACACTATAGTGCTGTTCACTCATGGAGACTCTCTGTCAGACACATCTATAGAGCAGCACATTGAGAGCGAAGGCCAGGAGCTCCAGTGGCTGCTGGACAAATGTGGGAACAGATATCATGTTCTCAACAATCACAACAGCAGAGACCACACTCAGATCAAGCAGCTGCTGGAGAAGATTGAGGAGACTGTGGCACAAAACAAAGATGGCCATTTTGAACTAGACAGAGAGATTTTACAGGAGAGTGATGATGGAGGATATGAAGAGGAGCAAATGAACAAATTTGAGGAGACGAGAGCACAGACTAGTGAGTGAAATGATCATAAAATCATACAAGTGTCTACAGATAATTTCAGATATGTTTCTGGAGCTTATCAGATGTAGGTTTAAAATGTTTTTTAGTCTTAATCACAGACTGCAGGATGAGCATTAAAACGTCTTGCACTCATTCTTCTTAGATGGTCTTAACAGATTTATGACCAGGGTTAACCTTGTTACAGGGTTCCTGCGGGTCCTTAAGTCTTAAAATGTCTTAAATTTAAATCCGGGAAATTAAGGTCTTAAATTGTCTTAAAGGGCACCTATGGTGAAAAATCTACTTTTAAAGCTGTTTAGACAGACATATGTGTAGGTATAGTATATAGACCGTCATATTGGGGTGAAAAACACACCCAGTCCTTTTTTTCAATTTAGCAACATAAAAATGGTGGACCAATTGGAGCGGTTTCAGATCGACCGCAACTTTACGTAGGAGAGTGGTCCCCCGCCCACCAATATTGATTGACAGCTGCGCGTATTAACATGTCCCGGTAGTCACGTGTATAATCATATAAACAAGAGAGGACGAGCGCAAAGCAACCGGGAATAAAAGGTGTGTTCAGTTCGCTAGGATCATCAATCATCATCAAATGTTATCAAGAGTGAGTTTCACAAGTTTAAAATGTTTTAAAACAGAGCACGTGTGTAATGAATGACAGCGATTTAGCTTAGCTTTACTTCATCAGCACAGCCGCGTGTCAGAACAATTATAAAGGAAGATGCTTCAATTCCGCTTTGTGGACGTTAAATCAGGTTTATTTTATACATTAATATAACAGATATTCATACAGCAGTGGAGATTAACCTGTATCCTGTCACATTTGCGTGCAAACAGAGTGCGAAACTAAACGGGCGCCCTGTCTGTCTGTGTCTGTGTCGTGTGTGTGTGTGTGTGTGTGTGTGTGTGTGTGTGTCTGTGTATATATATCTGTGTGTGTTCTTGAACTTTGTAACGACATTTTGTGTGACTCATCGTAGCAATTTTACATCAAATACTCATTGGTAAAGTTCTTACTGTAGTATTTCTTACAAAAGCTATGTGAGATCTGCTTCCTTTAAGTCTGTCTAATGTCTGACGCTGCCGAGGGAGGAGATTAAGGCACGCAGAAAGGCACGTAGAAACGGTGGGCGGAGCTCGAGGACTAGCCTTAAAGGAGCAGTACACCAAAACCGCCTCCTGGTGCAAAAATGTATAAAATAGAATTTAATAAAATGTATATGAAAAATCTGATGAGTGTTTTGAGCTGAAACTTTACACATTCTGGAGACGCAAAACACTAAATTTTCAGTATTGAATTTTCAGCCGGTGTCCTTAATGATGATAGGGAAGCACAGTGGTCCACCGTAAAACATCTAATAGTTGATTAATTTACTATGTGTGAAACAGGAGAGAAATGACAGTCTCCGTCATTTATTAGATTATAGGTAGGTCGGCTACAGATGCTTACGTCGGTCTGCACCTGCGAGCTGTCATTACGCGGTTGTCGAGGTGAAGTTCAAAATGCAAAGACGGGGAAAGTGTAAATTTAACGACGTGGCAATGTGTAACTTCTGCAAAAAAGACCTTTTCGTTAGGGACCATGGGGCTCAAAGCCGTCGAGTCGCACATGAAACGAGGACAGCACCAGCGGTACGTTGCAGCAGCTAGTCATAGCGGGTCCAGGTTAATCCCTGCATTGTTTGCAGCTAGACCTAACAATGTTACTAGTTCAGACTAGAGCTGAAGATCTTTGCCCGAACCCGATGGATAGGTTCAGACTTAATTTCTATAATTTTAGACTGGTTGGGCCGGGTGGGCTTGGGCTTGCGCAGTAAATGAACAGTCAGGTGATGCATTTCGATTAGCGCTAGAAAGTAATCAAATCGTTTGTTACAACATTAAAATTCATCCCTGCAGAGGTGAAACAAATGATGACGGAGAAGTCAAAAAGAGCGAATTTTGACTGCGGTCAGGCCAGCTTATAGTTCAATAAGAACAGTCATTCTAGCCGCTAAGGTATTTTTGCGGTCGCTCATACACTGCGTATTACGGTAGAGCACTAAACAGCAATGTACAGCGAGCTGACAGGAAAGATGAAATGAATGATTTTGACTTGTGGAAGATGAACAAACAATCCTACCCATACCCAAAACATGCTAAATTAGCCAGGTCAATAATGCTTAGGGACTGCGCTAAAGCCATTTACAGGGGATTCAATGATGTTCCCCCAAAAAAACACAGCCTAATCTTGATGAGTAAAGAATTTTCAAATTACAACTAAATATTAAAATTAAACCATAAAATCATAATGTAGACAGTATATAAGCTAATGTTGGCAATAATCTTTTATTATTCAGCTTCACCATCATATTAATGCAGATTGTGAAGAGAAGTGTCAAAACAAATCCCACAGAGTCCTTATCTTAATTTTCATTATTAATTATTGCCTCATTTATCATTTAATTTGATTTGTTAAGAAAGACTTATTTTTATTGGTGTGTTGGCCAATTTAAAGGCTAAGTGTATGTAACCAGGCCTATTTAAAGTGCTGAGATGTTAAGATGTTACAGAGGACTTATTTTATTTTTTTGTTCCAATTGTTCTATAGCCTATGTTCTGAATAAGTAGTTAACACATAAACGACTCATTCATGAAAAAAGACAAAAGAGCTATGCATGTGCACATTTGAATAATGTCGGGCTATAAACGGGTTCAGGCTTTTTAAATGCTGTCAATCAATAAGTACTTGTCGGGCTCTGGCACTTTCGGGCCTAACTTTTATGGCCCGATTACAGCTCTAGTTCAGACGCCACCTCACAGTCAGCTATAACAGTTTCATTGCACCGCCAGACACCCAAAAGGCAGGTACTGTGGGTTATCTATACTGTGACGTGGCACAATTCATTTAAATCTAATGAGAACATTAAATTGAGTAGCCTATTCCAAAGAAATTATACAACTTTTGGGTCTAAAATTATATTTGTTGAGATCTTAAAAAGCATTAAATTTTACTTTTAGAGCCCTGCTGTTATCTTCAGTACACAACCAAGCAAAATCTGTAATCATTCATTTTACACGGTTTTGTTTTCTTTTTGAGCAAATGTGCTAGTCAAATTTCATAATTTATCATTTAAATTGATGACCAACATTTTTTTTATTATGTTCTGCTTATTATATAATTATTATTTTACTTGTATATGTTTGTACACATCTGTAAACTCCTAAAAAAAATTTAATCTTAAAAAAAATTTAATTGTAATTAAATGATTCCACAAAGAACCATAAACATCCATTAAAACTCCTTATTCTTCCAAAGTTTCTTCATCATTTAAAAGAGTTTTTTTTCTATTATTAAAATCATGTAAAAACTGTTCTATGGAATCACTGTGTTTTTCTTATTTTACTTCTCTTTATTTTCAACAATGTATGGTCAACATTACCCAAATTTCTAAAATGTGGACAGCTTTTTATCTCGTTCTCATCTGATTAATACAGTATTTATGTAGTGCAACATTATTTTAAGAACATACAGAAAGTTTGTGATAATGTTGATCTATAAGTGCTTCAAACCTATTTCTTATTTGATTGCATTTCCTTAGTGAGTGGAGATGAGCGCTCAGACACCTGGTCTCTGCCAAGTTCAGCGTACAGTTCATTCAGATCTCGAACTGGAGACTCAGCTTATGGATCATCACGCTCCAGAAATTCATATCACACAGGATTTGTGTCAGGAGCCATTAAACGATATAACAGCATGGAAATACCACCACCAGACTGTGAGTATTTTTTTTTTTTTATTTAGTATCAAATTATAGGAACATACAATGGGCTTACAATACAACTATTAACTCAGATACCAAACAATTTTTGTGGCCAGGAAATATAATTAATCTTACTGAGTTAACAGTACCATCAGTTAGCTTAGCATTTTGTCAACACGTTTAAAGTAATTTTTTTTCTGTATGTGAAAACAGACCACTAAACATTTAATGATGATTGGGGGATATACATCTATATACAACATACATTGTTCATATAAAATTGAAAAGAGTAGTGCACAATGCAATTCAACATCAGTAGCCCAAACAGATCATCAAAGAAAACGGAATTGTCTTGTTTAAACAAAGGAATGACATAACTAATTTATAAAAGATACTTGAATTGGTTCCTTGTTTGTGGTTTATGCACTGCCTTAAGACTCATTGAGGATCCATTTCTGCTCCATTCCAATTAGAATCAGAAAATCTGAATTTTATTGAACTGGGAACGTCAAGGCCTGGCTTGATGTTGAAGTTTTTTGTAGAAATAAAAATGACTAGGGCAGGGGTGGGAAAACTCGGTCCTGGAGGGCTGGTGCCCTGCACAGTTTAGCTCAGGCATGGGCAAACTCGATCCTGGAGCCTTCAGACTTTTGCTCCAACACTAATCAAACACACCTGAACACCCTAATTAGTGTCTTCAAAATCACTAGAAAGCTACAAGCAGGTGTGTTTGATTAGGGTTGGTGCAAAACTATGCAGGGACACCGGCCCTCCAAGATCGAGTTTGCCCATACCTGGTTTAGCTCCAACTCTAATTAAACATACCTGCGAATAGATTTTCAAGGTGCGGTCACACTTGACTTTTCCTTCCATAGACCTCCATTCATACGCAAGCGAATGCGTCAGACCGGAAACGCGGGATCATGCGTCGAGTTTCGCAGGTTGCTGCGGTGCAAAGTTCAAGCTTGGTGAACTCTAACCTGCGAAATCGCATCACTTGACTGCGTGAGATGAATCGAGCATCAAAACAGGACCTCTCTGGACAGAAATTTAAAACATGGAGCAATCGCTCACTTTATTAATGTCTAATCATCTTGTTTAATCCCGCCCCTTTTCGCAGCGCCACACGACAGAATTTCGTACACACAAAGCCAGGTGTGACCGTAGCTTCAGTGGTCTTGAAGACACCAGGTGTTTAGTGTTGGAGCTAAACTGTGCCAGCCCTCCAGGAACGAGTTTTCCCCACTTCTAGACTACGGCAAGCTAGGCCTGACGCATCCTTGGTTGTGGCCTAAGATGAACATAGGTGCATAGACAGAGGAGGAGGGAGGAAACGTGCTTCAACTTACAGGCCAAAGTTTATGGCACTTTGTCTCAACGGATGGCCATTTATATAGGCATAAAGATTGGTGCTCATGGATGAACTGTTAAAGATTCTAATATTCTTAAAATGCAAACACTCTATGTCTGTAATAGTGTTTAACTGTAGTTAATTTCATATTTTTGGCGCCATATAATTCAGAGATTTAACCCAGATGTAACCCAGCCAGAGTGTGGGTTTAAAAGGAACAGAATGGCCAGTCTGTGGGACAGTGAGGGCCTGCTTAAAAGTTGTCAGTTATGTAACAATTAATTGTCTGATCTCCCTCCATTTGCGACAAAACTAATTAGCAGCAGTTATACAATATAATTTACTTAAATTTGAAAATGTTGCTGTTTTACTGAACACAATTTTGATCTTTTCAACATAATCTGTTGTTAATAATAAAGATATTAAATTCATACATTATATTCAACCTCATCGCATGAGTGATTAAGTACCTGTTTTGAACTTTAAACTAATTAGAGTTTTGTTTTTAATTTATGCATTTAAATGGTTACCTTTAAATATCTGCAAAAATTAGAAGTCAGGCTTAGTACAGGGAACCTGGTAATGATTGCAAATAGGCTGCATTATATTCAGGTGCATACTGAATATATTAATGTCATAATTTTGTTTTAAGAGTTTCAAAGCTCTTTCTGATTTTATTGTATTTTCACAGTGAGTGGAGACGAGCGCTCGGACCGGTGGTCTGTGGGAAGTTCAGCTTACGGTTCATTCAGATCTCGAAGAGGAGCTGACTCGGTTTATAGTTCCTCACGCTCTAAAGTCTCTTTGCTGTCCATCGCTGAATCTGTGGAAGGATCAGAAATAAGAGCACACGGCAAACCCAAGAGCTCAAAACCTCTAAAAATATCACAGCGTGAAAAGGATAAATAAACAATTGAGAAAACCTTAATCATTACTTGGTGGCTTCGCAATTATGACGCTGTAATTTCAATCTAAAACATTTAAATAGCAGTGTTATTAAAACTGTCTGTATATTTCAAAAAGCCTTTTAATTACATTTATTGTTAAAATTGTCAAGTAATTTTTACTTTCTCTGAAGATTTAGGCTGTCGACAAACATCAGTACACTGTATATAGTTTGTATTTTTATACAAGTACTGAATATACTTTTCTCATTCTTATTGGTCTTTAAAGCTCTACTTGAACACAGTGTGTAATTCCTGAGTTTACTGTAAATCTATATATACATAATTGTCTCAATGTATAGATGTAAGAAATACTGTGAAAATAAGTGTACTTATGATATTGTGTAATATATAGACAATGCTAACACTGATTCGAAAAATTCAGTATTGCCCAGGATCGTTATAACATTTCAGATACAACAGATCATTAAATACAAGGCTTTTTAAAAAATTTTTTTTACAGCATTTAGTTTGCATTTATTTGAACTGTTTCTGTACATTTTCTGCTCTACAACTACTGACGTCTACAAAAGGATAGGCATAGTTAACATTTTCAATGCAGCATCCACAATTTAGACAAGTGTATACTGTAGTACAAAAGCATTGTTTCTAAAACACATTTTAAAGTGAAATTCTACAGGAAGTGTAAACATTGTAATTCCAAAGAACGTGTCCACAGATAAGCTCTACAGCCATTAGTCATATCAAAGCATCTGCCGCGATGACATGACTGGTGTTAAACTCGGGTCAGGAAGCTCAGGTTGAGGCTGCTGGGGAGCTGGAGGGTCTCGAGGGCCACAGATGAAGGGTTGAAGGGGAACGTGACAGGGAAAATAATCTTAGCGTCCATCAGTAACTGAGAAGACTCCTTACGGTCCTTTAATAAAGTCTGGAGAATGGAGAAAAGTGTATGAACATGTAAATCAGACTTTTAAAATGCATATAAAACAACTCTGCAGTGTTCATTTTGACAGCCATTTTTAAAAATCTTAAACCGAAGAGTATTTAAAGGAATAGTTCAGGAAAAGATTTAAATTTACTAACTATTTTATTCACTCAAATGGTTCCAAACTATTTTTTTTTTCAAACGCTCTATGGTGTCCAAACTTGGTCCTGGAGGGCCGGTGTCCTGCACATTTTAGTTCCAACCCCAATTAAACACTCCTGAACCAGCCAATCAAGCTCTTTCTAAGGGCGTACTCACACTATGTACAGTGGCCTTGAACTGGGCCAAAGCACGCTTGTCCCCTCTCCCGTCTCCCCTGACGGCCCGCACTCACATTACATTCGGGCCTGGGTACGCTTACATCATCGATGATGCACTGTTCAGCGAGCGCTTTCGCTCAGCACAGTGGAGATTTCTTCAGTGGTTTGTGATGCAGTGACACGCAGTCAAATAGCCGAACAGATCAGCCACTTTTGAAGCTCATAAACAATCATAAAGTCCTCGTGCTGCAGGTATTAGGAGGTTTGCTGAAGGTACGCAGCTGTCATGCAGTGAGAGGTTTGCGTCTTTAATAAACTACGACAGTTTTTGTTCATTGAACAGTAAGAATGATTAATGAATCTATGTGAAACAGTCCCTTAAAAGTCATCTTTTTTTTGTTACACACAGAAGATTTTGAAGAACCACTGACATTTATAGTAAGAAAAACAAACACTATGCAAGTCAATGGTTACAGGTTTCCAGCATTCTTTAAAAATCTTCTTGTGTTCAAAAAAAACTCAAAGGTTTTTAACAAGGATGACAAAATGAAAATTTTAATTTATGGGTGAACTGTCCCTTTAAATCAAAGAACTACTTACAATTCTCTTCTAAATCTATCATAGGACAGGTGTGAACAGGTTTAATTATTTATATTGTGCTTAATTGATGTACTGTAGGTCTAAAAAAAATAAGGTAAGAGATATACAGTGGGGAAAATAAGTATTGAACACGTCACCATTTTTCTCAGAAAACGTGTTTCTAAGAGTGCTGTTGACTTGAAATTTTCCCCAGATGTTGCTAACAACCAAAGAAATCCATATCCAAAGAAAAGAAAACAAAACTAATTAGTTTACAAAGGAAGTTATGTGTTCATAAAATGAAATGGTACTGAAAAAGTATTGACAAAGTGTAAAAATCTTGATGGTTCTGTGGGTCTCGTCTATCAAATCCGATCTTTATTTTGTATCTTCTATTGGATTCAAGTCAGGTGATTGGCTGGGCCATTCTACAGCTTGATTTTCTTTCTCTAAAAGCATTTAAGAGTTTCCTTGGCTGTGTTTTAGATCATTGTCTTACTGAAATGTCCACTCTGGTTTCATCCTGCTAATGTAGATATTGGACTGAAGCAGCTGATATTAATTTACACTGACGAAGGGCAAAGGGTTGCTGAAGAACTACTGAGAGATTTCAGTTGCTGTCTGGGCTTTCCATGTCTTTCTACACCTCCCTTTCTTCATGTGTTCAATACTTTTTTCCCGCACCATTTCTTTCTATTACACATAGCTTCATTTGTAAATGAATTAATATTGTTTTCTTTGCATATATGGATTTCTTTAGTTGTTATCAACATCTTGGGAAAAATTTCTGAAATTTTTCTGAGAAAAAAGCTGACGTGTTCAATACTTATTTACCCCGCTGTAAATATGAATGATATTAACGTTCGAACACTTCAGACACAAATCTAACTGTTTTGACATCACATTAAATAAAAACACTTCTCATAAAGACATACTTTATAATAAATTAGCATTATTATAAACAACAATATAATATTCCTTATTCTATTAAGAAGCCATATTTACTAATATGCCCAGATTACATAACTTTGTGTTACAGCCACAATTAAAAAATGACTACCGCAAACATTAAAAATATGACAAAATATCAGCAAAACCTCAACAAAATGAGCACGGCTCACCTGTATGGTCTTTATGAATGATATAGACACTCTCTCCTCAAACTCATTCACCGGTGTGTACAAGCTGAGGATTTTCACAATCTGAAACACACAGAGAGAGAGAGAGAGAACATCAGAAATGAACTCAAGCATTCACCTGTGAAACTCTTGACACACACACACACAGACCTGTTGAGTGGTGAGCGCTGTGCACATGGTACAGATGGCGTCCGCGTCGTCCTGGCTCTTCTTCTTGATCTGCAGGAGCTGCGCCGCCTGAATCAGAGGCTCCAGAGACTCTCGAGCTCCACTGCCCTGAAGATCTTTATCCAGCAGCCACTCTTCCAGCTGACACACATTATACCTGCACCAGAACAAGAAGGACAAATCAGTCAGCTATAATAGACCCATTTTGGACCTGGAAATGTGAAAAGGGTCCATTATCATAATCGTTTTCACATGATCTCTTCATGGCAATTTATTGGTTTACTCTCAGCAAAGTCTGTACATGTATAAGAGACTTTAGTGCCATCTAGCGGTCAGTACCTGATCTGCAGGCCTTTACTCCAGGAGCACATGTCCTTGCGGAGCAGCAGGTTGTTGAGTGTGACGGAGCAGATGACATAGAACTGCTGTTTGATGACCTGCCGGACCACCTCAGCATCATTCCCGTGCTGGAGCAGAGTGAAATAAAACACATCCAGCTGCTTCAGAATGGACTCCAGGGAGTGAGAGTTTTCCTCCGGGAAGCTGGACGTGCGTTTCCTCATTCCCGTGGGCTTCACACCCATCACCCCCTGAATGGTCTCCTGCTCCAACATGGCTGGTGCTAGGGCAAAGAAAAGATGAAATGAGCATGGGTGTATAGTGAATATTACAATCTTTATACAGTTGAAGACAGAATTATTAGCCCTCGTGAATTATTAGTCCCCCATGTATGTTATGTTGTTTAATGGAGATTTGTTTAAACACATTTTAAACATAATAGTTTTAATAACTCATTTCTAATAGTGTCTAGTTTTCAAGACACTTCTATACAGCTTAACGTGACATTTAAAGGCTTAATAGGTTAATTAGGCAAGTTAAAGTAGGCAAGTCATAGTATAATGATGGTTTGTTCTGTAGACAATCAAAAATATACATATATTGCTTAAGAGGGCTAATAATATTGACCAAAAATGATTAAAAACTGCTTTTCTTCTAGCTTAAATAAAACAAATAAGTCTTTCTCCAGTAGAAAAAATATTATAGGAAATACTGTGAAAATTTCCTTGCTCTGTTAAACTTCATTTGGGAAGCATTTGAAAAATCACAGGAGAGCTAAGGACTTTGACTTTAACTAAGTGTTTGGAGAGTTACCGATCATGGGCTGTAAGATGTTTTCTATGACGCGGATGAGCTGCTGGTAGATCTGAATGGCCAGATCACTCAAAACCTGCCGGTACTCAGACAGGTCGAAGTTTGTCAGGCAGTGTTCATTTTGCCGAGGGGTGTTGTGCTTTGAGTATCCCTAAAGGTGTCAGGAAGAAATAAAACAATAGGTGAGCATTCATGCATCTAAATAATTCATTAAGTACATTATTAATGACACACAGATAAACGACACATGCACACGGTTTGCCTTCTACTCCAAAAATTTTCCCTCGATTGTTTTTGATTAAAAACTTCATTAGCCTTTATCAGTTATAGAACATGGTTCACCTTTAGTTATATGTATAATAAGTAATTAGAGAGAGAGAGAGAGAGAGAGAGTTTGGATTTGCCATATCAGCATCTCTGGCTATTTCATTGCAAACCCAGATTAAATTTACAACATTTTAAAAAATATCACTTTCTATAATAGTAAAAAATAATAATAATAAATAAATAAATATATATATTTGGAGCATTAAAAAGACATACACAACAGCAATAAATAATGCAAATGTTTTTAAGGTTTACTTTTCATACAAATTTTGCCATTTTTGAAGTTGTCTGATAACATAAAAATTGGGCATTCAAAAGTATGTTTTATTAAGTAAATAAAGGTGATGGTTAAAGCATTAATTTAATTAGACAAAAATATGCGTCGAGCACAAAAATAATCGCTCTTTTATAATGCAAAAGCACTACTGGATACTTAATGGTCAAAAACTAAAACAGCTTTTTCATTTACGTTTCTTAAAGTATTTATTGATTTATTACATATTTATTGCCACATCAGCAACTTATGGCTATTTCGTGGCAAAATGGATATACATTAAAATATTACATGATAAAAACTAATTCGTATTATACTACAAAAAATACTTAGACAAATATATCAAATATAAATAGATCAAATTCACACTAAAATTTATTCAAAGTTAAATATGATTTTTCAGTTCTATTTTTGATCAAAAAAGTAAAACTCTTCCTGGTGGTACCTTTTTAGAAATGTCCATCAAAGTACTCTCCTTATAATGTTGTCTAATGGAATTTAAACTTCTACATAACAACAAAATATGTTTGATGATAAGAGCAGTCTATTTCATAAATAATAAAAAAATATTTTACAGCTATGGAAAAAATTAACAGATAAGAGACTTCACTCAAATTATTAGGTATTGGTAGAGTAATTTATTAAAAATAATCTAATACTTTATTCTATATCGTAAAAAGGCTCATAATAATAATAATAATAATAATAATAATAACAACAATAATAATAAATGTCATACCAGAGTAATTTTCCTACAAAACTGGTCACAATAACATCAAAAATGAATATAAACTATTGGCAAATATATGAAAAACAATATTTTTAATTTTAATTTGGAAGAAATGTTATCAGTAGTTCGCAAAAAACTACAACAATAAAAACATACTCAGAAAGATGACTATAATTTCCACAGGAATTTGAGAAGTGGTCCAGTTTTTCCATAGCTGCATGTACAGTATGTAATAAGAATTCTTGAATTAATTGATCATAAAATATGAAATACTCTATTTCACTAAACCCTGACAACGTGAAACCTAAAACATTTTGTGCCATCAAAAACAAAAATGAAGTACAATTTCTTTCTGTTAGTACTTTTATACCAGTTTAGTTTAATATCAATGTGATCAATTAGCTTACAAGTAATATATATAACTCTTGGCAATATTAAACCTTAAATACTTCTTTTGCACAATATTCACCTTTAATACCTCTCTTGCACAATATCCTGCACAACATGGTTCAGTCCCATGTAAAAGTACTTGTATAGCCTGTCTAATGTGTATAGTTAAGTATCTTATAGTATATGTTAGTTATGCAACACAATGTCCAGTGTTGTGTTTGTATTTATGATTAATTTATGTAGCACTGTTGTCCTGCAAGACATGATATCGTTCCTCTGTATGTCCACACATATAGCGGAATGATAATAAAGCTGGACTTGACTTGACTTGATATATGGACACAAGTAAATGTCTAATCTAATCCAAGAATTTACAATCAAATCGATTCCATTTGTAACCATTACATTACTACAACAACATTACACTCTTTGTAATTTCATCAATAATATTTACAAAGTACATATTGTAAGTTATTTTGCCCAGCATTGCTTATAAATGCCAAGAGTATGATGGCAATGTTTTCTAGGCAGGCAGCACACTGGTGTTTAAAACACAGCCTTACCTCTTCTCCACTGTACTGCTTCAGGCAATGCAGGAAACGACAGGTGTTTGCCAACCAGAATGAAATGCTCTCAAAATCTCCACGTTTCTGCAAACACAGACAGCTCTCGTTAAAAATAGGTGTACTTGTATACTATAAAAACAGTATACATCCACAAATACCAAACAGTTTATGAAACTGTTGTAAAGGGCACCTATGGTAAAAAATCTACTTTTCAAGCTGTTTGGACAGACATATGTGCATGTATGGTGTATAGACCGTCATATTGGGGTGATATAAACACACCCAGTGCTTTTTTTTTCAATTTAACAACATAAAAACGGTGGACCAATTGGAGCGGTTTTCAAACCGACCGAAATTTTACGTAGGAGAGCGGTCCCCCCGCCCACCGAATTGATTGACAGGCGCGCCATCATATCCTCAGTTTGTTGATTCACGTCCGCCATTTTCAGCATGAGTCGAAGCGATATCACTAAAGGAACACCCTAGCTCTATTTGTAGATGCAAGACTCATTGGGCTCAACACAAGAGCAATATTCTCCACATTATCGCTCTAATCGGAATTATTGGTTGTATCTTTAGGTAGGTTTGCAAACATGTGTACTTCTCATTGAGTCTACCTTATACTTCAGCCGTTTGCATTTCTCGCGATCACAGAAGCTCCCTGTGATCTTAACTAGGTGCTGCTACACCTGACGCTGTGCCATGCGTTTTAGAATTCTAAACATAGGTTTCTATCAGGGTACACACAACAGCGCGACGATTTGGGACACTTCATGTTTCTGCCGCGCCACAGAGAGTGTCTGGTGTGCCGTGTTGCGGCTTCGAGCGGCGCATCCGGTGCCTCAGTCAAAGTTAATTCAGTGTGCACGGTTATTAGTCTCGGTGTACAAGCTCGGCACTTGAAACTAGCACACAGTTGGCTGTAAAACTGTACAAAGACACAAATGATTTTGTACTCTCTGCTTGGTCTGTGTCAGAGTCGTACATGTACGACTGATTGCTGATCCTCTCACTCCTGCTCCTTCTCTCAGTCTGCCTCTCTGTTGCAAACACAGAGCGGGTGAGCTCATGGCTCTGCCCCCTTGTTACGTTGAGCGGGAAGCCAAAACTAATTTACATGTGAAGCAACACACCCCTAAATCAGCGAACTGTGGACACGCCCCCAACATGACACTTTTCAACACATTATAATAAAAAATCTAAATTGTTTTCTGAACTGAACCTAAACTGGCACACTCAGAAGAACCAGAATATTAATATTAAATCATAAAAAAGAGGTAAACTATGTGCCCTTTAAAGTATCTATTGAAAGAATTTGGACAACGTGATGCACGTAAAGATGTTTCACTTGGTGTTTTCATCTTAGTGGATTATTTCTCTGGGAGTTTCCGACCTTCAGTGTGTTCTTGATGCCGTTGATGGAGGAGTTGAGGAGGGTGGAGACCCGCAGGTCATCGTTGGCGTAGTCGGCATGTCGCAAACACATGAAGAGAATATAAGCGGGCAGACCTGGCACCAGATTCACAGCTACACCTCGAGGTTTGAGCTCTGCGGAGAAATATCAGTTCAAACTATGGGAAAATGATGGTGAATGAATTGAGTTTTCCCTCTGCGCTGAAGTTCAGCTCAGCTCACCTGTGATGAGTATCTTGAAGAGTTTGTTCTCATCTTCTCTCCTGTACTCCAGCATGCCCTGGAAATCTCTCTCTTTCCTGACGATACTGACCGTGCGACCGCTTTCAGCAAGCATGTTTTCTGGAGACGACTGCTCAAAATGAACACCTGCGGCCAATATTAAAAAATTATTCAATGTGGAATGGTGGTAGCTAAAAAAACATTCTTCATCTATGGAAAAAGGCATCAAAACCACCTTTCAATTTCTGGCTTTCTGAACTCTCTAGCACTTTGCATTTTGAGAGACTTAGACACAATCTTTTTGATGGCATTGCTGGCTTCAAAGCCACCTGGAAACCCTTTTTAATTATCTGTCAAACGTCAAGGATAACAGTTTAACAGCATGTGTCTCAAGCTGGATTCCTGGAGGGCCGCAGCTCTGCATAATTTTGCTCCAACCCTAATCAAACACAGCTGATCCAACTAATCAAGGTGTTCAAGATTACTAGAGACTATTAAGCAGGTGTGAGTTGGAGCTGGTTTGAGCTAAACTATGCAGAGCTGCAGCCCTCCAGGAATTGAGTTTGAGACCATTGGTTTAAAGGTATGACCCTTTACCATACTGCCTGTGCACACTGGCCTAGACATACAGTTAAAGTCAGAATTATTAGCCCCCCTTTGAATTTTTTTTCTATTTTAAATATTTCCCAAATGATGTTTAACAGAGCAAGGAAATTTTCACAGTATGTCTGATAATATTTTTTCTTCTGGGGAAAAAAATATTCATTTTAATTCGGCTAGAATAAAAGCAGTTTTACATTTTTTAAAAACAATTTTAGGGACAAAATTATTAGTCCCTTTAAGCAATTTTTTTTTTCAATAGTCCAGAACAAACCATCAATATACAACACCTTGCCTAATTGCCCTAACCTGCCTAGTTAACCTAATTAACCTGGTTAAGCCTTTAAATTTCACTTTAAGCTGTATAGAAGTGTCTTGAAAAATATCTAGTCAAATATTATTTACTGTCATCATGGCAAAGATAAAATAAATCAGTTATTAGAAATGAGTTATTAAAACTATCATGTTTAGAAATGTGTTAAATTGAAAAATCTTCTCTCCGTTAAACAGAAATCGGGGAAAAAATTAAACTGGGGCGATTAATTTTGGGGGGCTAATAATTCTGACTTCAACTGTATATGTGTACCATTGTTAACCTAAAACTGGAAGAACTGATGTAACAATGGTTTTGAAATATAATTAGTTTTTCTCAGACTTTTTCTGTTCTGTTTTGTTTGCCTTTTCTTTTCTGTCTTTATAATTGCTGTTGCTTTTTTGTATTGCTTTAAGGTCAAAATAAAAATGGTATTAAAAAATTATATTTTTCACATCAAATTAGTTTTAATAAATGAGAGCATTTAAGCATAATTATTAAGTTTGTATAATCTGATTAGAAAGTTTGAATCAGAAAAGTAAAAATGACCACATTTATCAGAACCAGACAGAATCTGCAGACTTTTTATGCAAATTCTGCACAGAATATGAAAAAATATAAATACAAAAATAGTAAAAATAAATAAATAAATAATTGTATATAGATATATATATAAAAAGAGTATACAGAAGAGTGTACATAGGAATGAAAAACTTTACACATAAAAAAATCTTGATAGGGTACATGCAGAAGTATGCGGAAGGACTTTTAATTTTTCAGTAATTTGGGTCAAACGCTTCCGGTGAACTGTATGCCGTTACAAAATCGATGCCTTCAAGGTCTCTCTTTAAAAATCAACGATCATCACTGACTGATTGATATATGATAGAAAGTGGGTTTTAAAATGTACAAAAAGCACTGCATTAAATGACATTTTCCCATGCCATGTCTTTAAAATATTAACATTTATTTTACCCCAGTATTTACAATGAAGTTTCTGCGCTAGCCTGCTAATCCTGACGGGCGCGTGTGTGTAAACGGCTTTTCATCTCGTTTTACACTTAAACAAATAAATGAAGATTTTGAATGAAAATCAAGTTAGGACTACTTGTTTGGTAATCAAAGCTACAGTAGCCCTCTCATATAATACATCTACTGAAAGAAATATAAAATAATAATTTACATATTGTGCTGTAAATAAATTATATAAACATTTTCAAATAATTCAGTAATATTACTAAATTAATATAAAAACCAAATAAGTATAAATAATAAAACACAAAATACATATATATATATATATATAACTAAATAAATAAGTAAATAAATAAATCTGCTTAACTGCTAACTGATCTTACTAGGTAAATAAAATAAGTCCAACATTTTGTCTGATTGTACTGACTTTCACATTCACTGATTTGATTGAAAATGGCAACTGTTTACCTTCAGGTTCCCCAAACTTCTTCATGTATATCTTCAGCTGTTTCTTTAATTTGCGGATCATTTTGTCCTGTTTCCCCATTTGCTCCAAGAGGTCCTATAACAATCAGAAATCATTTTAATAATGAAGAAAATTTTGTGTAATATATTACATGGTGTATTTGTCAGCGAGTGTATATGAGCACCATGTTTTGTTGCGTGAGGCGGCTGATCTCGTGCTGCAGACTGGCTTGTATTCGAGCATCATGCGGAAGCTCCAAACTCTGCGACAACATCTGCTGCTGCTGGTCAAGCTCCGCCTTTAAATGCTGAAGCTCCGCCCTCAAGCCCTCCATCTCCTTCTCATGCGACTCTCTCTGCGTCTGCAGCTGTGACACCAGAATCCTGAAGACAGATGCATTTTAATGATACACAAATGAATATACAGTAAAGCATTCATGACTTAGGACCATTGTGATTTACAAATATGAATTAAATATACTTTTTAAACATTATACAGATTTTAAAAAAGGAGTATTTTTTATTGAGTAATTTTTTTTTTTACATATTTCAGTGTTTAAGTCATTTTTACTAGTTTGTGAAAGTTTTATTTAATTCAGTCATAGTGATCTTGGTACGTCAAATTAAATGAAAAGTGTCTTTGCACCTTTGAAACGTTGCAGCATTGCTGTCTGTAGTGGGAGAAAGTCAATATTTCCTGCAGCTCGCTGGAGCATAACCATTTCTAAAACTTTGGTACAAGTAAAGCCCATTCTCATGGTGCTTGCTGATCTTCTTCCCGGTAAATGACCAGCAGGACGGCCTGAAAATCCACGTGTTTTTGTTTAGTCTGTACTGCTCAACATCAAAAGGCAGGCGGTGCATAAATAGCATAGACTGTAAAATATATGGACGTAGTATCCGTGACGTCACCCATAGGTTTCTGAAGAGCGCAAAAGAAGCTACAAGTAGGCGCGGCCAACCGTCGCCATTTTGTTCGCGCGTCATCGCACCCACGGCGGGATACCAAACAAGGGCAAAGAGGTGGAGAGTGAGTGGAGCTACAGACACCTGCTGGCACTTTGCTTAGACCTGGCAGACAGACTTTACTTTGGGAGAAACGCTTGATACTTTATTACCTGCGACTCGTTTGTGTTCTGACCACATGGGCTTGGCTGTACACTATATCAATAAAGTGTTTAGACTTTTAAAAACACTGTTGTAATACATTGAGCCACTAAACAGTGTTCTTATGATGTTTTTCTACAGGAGGAAAACCTGAATTACTTCCAAACACTTCAGATATAGTCTGTGTTAGTAAATGCAAGACTATTGATGAACTCCAGCATAACACTGTAAGAAAATGCTTCAGAAGACTGTTCTAGAGCCTACAGCTAATCAATCTGTCACATTCTGGAGTGCTTTACGGGTCTAAAGAAAATTATAAATGATAAATGATCTTAAAAAAACAAATACATTTATAGAGATGGTATATAATTATATAACTTTACTCACATGGGAAACGGAGGCCACGTGAACGGTTTGTAAGCACAATTAAGTGCACACAGCATCCCATATCATCTGATAATTGTAAGAAATAAGTCCAAAAGGCAGCTGACTGTGTAAAGCCACATAAAACAAAACAAAAATACGATGAATATGCCGAGATCAGTGGCTAATCTGCCGGATTCAGCTGAGGTGAAGTAACGGCGAGCAGCGAGACCTAGCTGTCACTCAAGTGGCCACGCCCTTAATTATGCAAACTTAATATAACCTAATATAAAGGAAATGGATGAGTTATAAAAAAAAAAAAAAAAAAAAAAAATCACCCCCTCACAGTTGTCATGGAGGGTAATAATAACTATATGAACCAAAATCGTTCTTTGTATCAGGCTGTAAACACCTTTTTTTCTGCTGTAAAGTTGGCCATTCTAACAGTGGGCTCAATTACAATTTGTTCTATTATGGAGCCAGGACTGGCGGAATTTTGATGAATTGCAGTTTCAGTTACTTCCGTATTGGCTTCCCGAGGGAGAGCGGGAGGTTGTCGCTTGATAAATACACAGTCTTTGTTTTTATTTACTTCATGTAGTTCTAAGAGCTGAGATGCATATTTTGATTTTCTCAGATGCATCAAGGTAAGTGCAAAGGTCACTTTCACACACTCATAGACACACACACACACACACGCACACACACACACACACACACACACACAAACACACTTAAATTTGCTCTTATACTCCATATAAAATCCAGAAACAAATCTTTTTTTCTTTTGCACAGGCCCATCTAAAGAGTTAATGGTGCCAACTGATGATCAACAGTAAAGATACAAAATGTACCTCTTCACAACAAGGAAAACCACCAACAATCAAGAATGCATGATTATATGGTGTGATGGCTTTGCAATTAAAAAATGTGATAATAATGGAAGTCAATGGGGCAAAAACAGCCACCAACAGTAAATTAGGGAGAAATCAATTAAAATCTTATGTTGCACAAAAACTAAAAATGCATTAAAGGCAAAGTTGTTTCTAATCTTTCACATGTCCAAGACTGTGATAACTGGCAAAAAAAATCCAGTCCACAATTACTTTTTATAATGAAAATACGTCACTTTGTCTGTGTGTTTTTCACGAAATCAGTGACATAATTTATGAACTTGGCAATTAAAGAGTTAAAATTAGTAGTATTAAAAATTAGTAGTTTTTACTAATTAAAAAAAATCAGCAGTTTTGCTCAGGACTGAGGTTGATTAACTGATTAATGCAAACAAAATAAAAAAAATTATCTGAAACATTTTAATAGAAGTTTAATTTAGTGTTTTCGTCCCGTTTTCATCCCGAACATAATGTAAGGGTGGTAAATTTAAACAGTGAACAAGGGTTAAGTTTCCTATGTTTACTTCGATTTACTTACAACTGTGCACATTCTCTAATTAGATTTTTTATAGATCATACGCTTTACATGGGAAGTGGCGTTTGGTGACAATAATAGTTCTGCATGTCTTTGTATGTGTGTGTATAATAGGGTATATAAGTAAAGGTTGTGTGTATAGTAAATGTATTTCACCTGTTTGTTTCCTTCAGGCTCTCATAAGCCATCCAGAGCTCTCCATCCTCATTAAGCTCTGTCAGGTCCAGTGTTGGAGATCTGAGAGAGAAAATAATGGACACTCTATTATTAAAAAGCAAGAATGTTGAAGTGTGAACGTATATTAGTGGACTTGAAATAAAAAAGTTCTGAAATATAAAGGCTGATGTACCTGCTCGAATCACCTGAATCTCCTTCAGTTCCTAATTCCTGAAAGTAAAACAAAATACTTGTTCAATTTATATTTCAAACAACTTAATATTTATTTATTGTACTTAGTTTTTTAATTTTTAATTAGCCATTACTCTGATTATAAAACATTGTCAGTGGCTATAAAAGGAAAATACACTTGGCATATTACCTTGTGTTTGAATGCCTCCTGGCTGACTAGCTGAGAACGTAAAATGAGCACTTCCTCCTTCCGCACCTCCAGCTCCTCATTGGTGGAGTTGAGCTGCTCCAGGAGCACATTATATGCCCGACCTCCAGGGGACGTCACCTTTGACCCGGTCCCCTTACTGAGAGACTGACGCAGCTCCTGAAGATCTTTCTTCAGCTTCTTATTGTCAGACTCCAGCTCCTGACGCTAGGAACAGATCATAACACATATGCACACCAATAAATTTGACTGAATTTGACTTCATTTGGTGAACTAAAGTGTTTTTGTACCTTTAGAGCCTCGTAGTCTCTTTCAGCCCCTAATACTTTTCGACAATCTTCCAATTCCTGAAAGAACAAACATGGTGTTAAGAAAAAACTGACAGTAATTAAAGTCGATTTCAGTCTTTTGAAATACTGCACTGGAAATCAAAAAACAATCTGATGTGATGAAAACTGAACCCAAAATAGGCCAAAATGAAGTCTGTTTTTGCAGTTTCAGGAGTTCACCGAAGTCTAATTTTTGAAAAAGGTTACTTCAGCTGGCTACACCCTCAAACTATCATTGGTCTGTGGTGATTATGCAATAGGTAGGTGTGGCTCCAAGGCTCCGCCTTCTAACATAAATGGTCTCATTGGTTCATTTCTATTTAGTTCGTCAAGATCAGATGCAAGTGAAAACGTGAACATTAGATATATCTGCTTCTTAGTTGATTTTATGCAATAGCACATTTTACATGCTAAATACTGTAAAGCTGCTTGGTTTAAGGGACTTTTACTAACTAATTACTAAACAAATGAATCACATCACTTTTATCAGATGCTTTCTTAAAGGGACAGTTCACCCAAAAATAAAATTCTGTCATTATTTACTCTTCATCCAATCCTGTTTTGTTGTTGAACCCAAAATATAATATTTAAAAAAAAAGTTGGAAACCTGTAACTGATCACATACGATGATAATCAATGGCTAACATTTTCCAACATTCTTCAAAATATCTCTTTTGTGTTTAACAGAAGAAAGACACTCAGAAATGTTTGAAATCACTTGAGAGTGATTAAAATAAAATTTGTGGGTCAACCATCCCTTAATGGCTGTTTTTTAATAACCTTTATTTAACCAGGCAAGTCAATTGAGAACCACTTTACAATGATTCCTTTACAATGGCGACCTGGCCAGGAGGCAACATAAAAAGCAGAAACGTAGCAGGCAACCAAAACAATACCAGTTTCACAGATGCAGATATTAACATATAAAACCAAGGAAAAACTAAAGGCAAGCACAGTGATCCTGTACTAATAACTGGATTGAACGTTTAAAGGATGATAGTGGAATGAAAGTATTGAGCTTTAAGGTCTGCTGCAGATGAGTCCAAGCATCAGCAGCAGAAAACTAAAAAGAGCAGCGAACAAATGCAGTGCAACTTTAGGTTTACAAAGGTTAATAAAACTACTATATAGTGGAGATTTCCTAATAAGAGTTTTGTAAATGAACAGAAACCGATAAATTTGTTGATGTGACTGAAGCGAAGGCCAATTCAATAAAGAATAGAGTTGACAGTGATGAGTATTAAATGGTGCACTGGTACCTAAATGAATTGCTGTATTGTAAATAACATCCAGTTTGTGAAGGAGTGCTTTTGAAGCTGATCTGTTACGCAAATGCCCATAATCCAAAATTGGTAATACTGTTCATTTGATCAAATGCTGCTTTGGAGAGTGCGTAAAAGAAGATTTGTTTCTGTAAAAAAAATCAATACGGTAAAGAAAACCAGTTTTCTGTAAGTCTCTTTCAACTTTTCATTAAGAGGAAAGTGGGCAGATGATCTTTATTCATCTAAATAATGCTACAATAAGCATCATCATGTTCATTAACTGTATATTCGGTCAAGTATATTTCCTTTAAGAACCCAAGAAGGTAAAGAAATGTACTTTACAGTGAGTATACTAATCCTCAATTACTTTAGCTCTCTCCAGTAGCAGCTGCTCTTCTTTGGTGTCCATCTCGCTCTGCAGGTCCATGTTCTCCTTCTCCAGCTCAGCCACTCTCCTCTGCAGTTTCAGCAGTAGGGAAACATCAGCTGCCACCTGCACAGCATCCTACACACACACAAACCAAACAACATTCATCATACTCCATTACAAAACACACAATCACTATTCTTCAGAACTGACCTCTTTTTCCAGCGAGCTGACCTCTGACCCCGTGAGCACAGAGCTATGGATGCTCTCTGATTGGCTGCTGCTGTATCCAGAGTCTGCTCTGTTATCACCAGGTGTGGAAAACTCCTGTTTAAAAGAATTGAGATGACAAGGTAGTTATAATAGTGAAAAACTACAATACTGAAAATGTTGAAACTATTAATTTGATAATAGTATCTTGTGTTATTTTTGTAAGTTTGTGTTTAACACCATGTCAGCTTCTATGGCTTTTTTAATGGCAAGAAAATGTATACTACATTTAGACTATATCAAGTTTTTACAATTTATTTTTGTTAAACCTTAGTAAATTAAAGTATTTGTTCTTACAGCCGCCTCCTTTTCTGATCTCAGATCAGCGTAGCGCTCCTCCAGTTTCAGGTGTTCAGTGAGCAGGTTCTGGTAACGAAAGCGTTCTTCATTCAGCTGTGTTTGCAGGTTCTCAGTCACATCCTCGTTGGTCGCCTCTGACTTCTCTGTTCAAGACAAAATCAGAGCAATTTATTTGTACGAGAGTTAATCAATCGAAGCTTTTCTGATCCAAGCCAGGAACTAAACCTCTTATCTGCTGCTCCTGTTCCTGGATCAGTCTGTTCATCTCTTCTTTCTCACTCTTCAGCAGTGTGTTCTTTTCATTCAGCTCCACGACCATCTGCAAGCAGAGGTCAGTAACTCATCATTGTGTTTTACATTAGATTTTTTATTACCAGCAGATGGTGCTCTAAGTTAGTTTTCAACAGCAGACAATGGCGTAGGCTAGTTTTAACAGTAGATGGCGCTCTAGGCGAGATGGTGTTCTAGGCTAGTTTTTAACAGCAGACGGCGCTCTAGGCTAGTTTTTAACAGCAGACGGCGCTCTAGGCTAGTTTTTTAAAAGCAGACGGCGCTCTAGGCTAGTTTTTAACAGCAGACGATGCTCTAGGCTAGTTTTTAACAGCAGACGATGCTCTAGGTGAGTTTTTAACAGCAGACCATGCTCTAGGCTAGTTTTTAACAGCAGACGGCGCTCTAGGCTAGTTTTGAACAGCAGAGGGTGCTCTAGGCTAGTTTTTAACAGCAGACGGCGCTCTAGGCTAGTTTTTAACAGCAGATGGCGCTCTAGGCTAGTTTTTAACAGCAGACGATGCTCTAGGCTAGTTTTTAACAGCAGAGGGTGCTCTAGGCTACTTTTTACAGCAGACGATGCTCTAGTCTAGTTTTTAATAGCAGACGACGCTCTAGGCTAGTTTTTAACAGCAGAGGGTGCTCTAGGCTACTTTTTAACAGCAGACAATGCTCTAGGCAACTTTTTAACAGCAGAGGGTGCTCTAGGCTAGTTTTTTTTACAGCAGACGATGCTCTAGGCTAGTTTTTAATAGCAGACGACGCTCTAGGCTAGTTTTTAACAGCAGAGGGTGCTCTAGGCTACTTTTTAACAGCAGACAATGCTCTAGGCTAGTTTTTAACAGCAGACGATGCTCTAGGCTAGTTTTTAACAGCAGACGATGCTCTAGGCTAGTTTTTAACAGCAGACGATGCTCTGGCCTTTTTTTAACAGAAGAGGGTGCTCTAGGCTAGTTTTTTACAGCAGATGATGCTCTAGGCTAGTTTTTAATATCAGATGGAGCTCTAGACTAGTTTTTAACAGCAGTTGATGCTCTAGACTAGTTTTTAACAGCAGACGATGCTCTAGACTAGTTTTTAACAGCGGACGATGCTCTAGGCTAGTTTTTAACAGCAGACGATGCTCTAGGCTAGTTTTTAACAGCAGACGATGCTCTAGGCTAGTTTTTAACAGCAGACGATGCTCTAGGCTAGTTTTTAATATCAGATGGAGCTCTAGGCTAGTTTTTAACAGCAGACGATGCTCTAGACTAGTTTTTAACAGCAGACGATGCTCTAGACTAGTTTTTAACAGCAGACGATGCTCTAGACTAGTTTTTAACAGCAGACGACGCTCTAGGCTAGTTTTTTTACAGCAGGTTTTTTTTTAAAAGGAGATGGAGCTCTTGGCTAGTTTTTAACAGCAGACGGCACTCTAGGCTACAGAGCCCCTAAAGTGACATGTGTAACAAAAAATAAAGAAGACTTTTGTCTTCATATGCATGTCATGCACATGTGATATGTATGTCTATGTCATGCGCACACGATACTATGTTGTCTATTTATAATATGTCGATATGTACCCCGTGCATATGTCATAGTATGGAGTTCGCACACACAAGTCATCGTTTCCTATATTTAGGAACCAAAATTAGACAAATTTTTTGTCACTTTTCCTATATTTATTAATGATTATTTTAGGTTCAACTGGTAGTTGTAAGAAATTGGATGCAAGCCGAATACAGTTGTTTCTTAAAGCAGCAACATCAGCTTTTAATAACTAATCTAATTTTTATTAGCATTTAGTCTCAGAATCAATGCAGAATTAATTTCCTTATACAATTTTCCAGCACAGCTCTAACCAAGATCAATGAAAAATACAGTAAAACAGTATCGAAGATAAATTTTACAATTGAAGATAGTGTTATAAAATCACTTTTGTAAATTTAATTTGTTTTAACCAAACTGTGATGTCTTATCTATGACTCATACATTGTGGTTAATCTGAAAAAATATATAGAGACTGTTAGTTTTAAGTTAAAACTGATAAAAATAATAAATCTTAAATCTCATTATTTAATTTCACCTCTTTATTCTTCTCCAGCTCCCGACGAACCAATTCCAGCTCCTCTTGTAATGATGTCACCAGGTCTCCATGGCGACGGGCCTCTTCTTCCGCCTCCTGAAGCGTTTTGAGCTGCACATGCAACTTCTCCAACTCAACGACACTGTGGCTCTCTACTGCACCTATTTGCTCTGAAAGCTCTCGGTTCTCCTTGTGCTGAAAGATGCATAAATACATTGTTTATCAAATCCGACTCCTCTTTAGAAATCAGTACAAACCCCAAAATGGAAAAAAAACAAGACCTGCTCATCTAGTTTCCTTTGCAGCTGCATGATCTTGTTTTCCATGCCATAATTGAGCTTCTTGTAGTGTTCGACTGATCTGGCTTCAATCTTGAGTTTCTTGAGCTCTCTGCGGGCCAGCATCCTGCGCACGCAACACTGAAGATACACCACAGCCCGCTTGATGCGCCGATAACGCCAGCGGGCCAGGAAGCCACGCACCCACCGCTGGATAAGTAGAGCCTTGTGCTCACACACCAACTGTGGAACAACAGGACAAGCTCTATAAAGCATTCACAACCTATTTTACTTGCATAACCTACCACTCCTGATTTAAACATTGAAAACACAGGGCAAATCACATAGCATCCAGGACAACCTGAAAACCACTTGGCAACATCCTGGAAACTGTGGCCTACTAACTGCATAGCCAGTGTTGGGTAAATTACTTCAAAGTACTAATTCATTCATTTTCCTTCAGTTTCGTCCCTTTATTTATCAGGGGCTGCCACAGCGGAATGAACCGCCAACTTATCAAGCATATGTTTTACACAGCGGATGCCCTTCCCTTAACCCTGCACTGAAACACCCATAGAGTCACATTCATACACACACACATACACTACGGCCAATTTCGCTTATTTAATTCACCTATAGCGCATGTGTTTGGACTGTGGGGGAAACCGGAGCACCTGGAGGAAACCCACGCAAATCAAGTTAGTAATTAAATCGTTAAAATCGTATTGAAATGACTTTTCTAATTAATTTGACTGAAAACTTAGTTACTCAATAATAACTTAATTACTTGACTAAAAATCTACATAAATATCTATGCTTAGACAACTCATACACCTTCAAATTGTTGCCATCAGGTCGTCGATATGGTGGTGTTCCCATATGCGTAAGAAATAGATCAAAATTATCATGTGTCCCTCAAGCAAATAGTTTTTTTAATGGATATTCATTTAGAGTAGTGGTACCATGGGACTTTGGGTTTTTAAGAATGATTTATTTATATAAACACTAAATGTGAAATTGTCAGATGTATCTGTGGGTGTATGCTGCAAATGAAATCTCCACATGGTACAAATAACAAGCCAGGCTCATTCTGAAAACGTAGTCCCGAGGACGTTTCAGGAGACCGCAAAATACGTCCGGGAGGTACATATTTTTCCAGTTTTTGGTTTTCGCGAATCCGCGAGAGGCCGCTGTGTGCGCCTATTTGGCTTCTCAGACGTCTCCCGCGAGTGCCGTACGCGCCCGCACTGTTCTCGCACGAACTGTTCTCGCACGAACCCACCAGAGGCCGCTGTCGAACGAACGTCTGTCTGTCCGACTGGCTGAATGATTGACTGGGCGACCCACCCTCCTCCTTCCCCGAACCCAAAAGATTTTACCGATTGACCCGCCCGCCCTAAACCCAACCAACGATTTACAAAATTCATTCGTAAAAACTTTTTTTTTTTACCACGTTTTCGGATTTTACCACATTCTCACCCTGTTATGAACGTCTTCACTTTATTTCTTGGATTCTGTTTTAGTCTTACCTGATTTCTGAAACCGCTCTTCCCCGGACTCGAACCCAGTCGTCGTCGTCGAGTCCGCCGACGAACAGGACGAGCTAACCAGACAAACTGGTTGCGGCGGGAAAGCCCTCCACACAAAGGTAAGCGGCCAGCCGGCGAGCGCTAAAAGGAAAGGCGTCATATTGCCCCCGCAGCGTTCGCTTAAAAAACGAAATGAAGCCATACGTACCTCCGGCTACATAATTCGCAGTCTCCAGACTACGTTTTCAGAATGAGCCTAGGTTGACAAATAACTAACTAACTAAGTAACCAAGTAAGTAAGTAACTAACTAACTAACTAACTAACTAACTAATTAACTAACTAACTAACTAACTAACGTACGTTAACGTTAACATTCATTCATTCATTCATTCATTTTCTTCCTCCATTTATTAGGGGTCGCTACAGCAGAATAAACCACCATCTTATCCAGCATATGTTTTAAACAGCGAATGACCTTCCAGCTGTAACCCAGCTCTGGGTATAACCCATAACCTCTCGCATTTACACTCATACACTACAGCCATTTTAGTTTATTCTATTCACCAATAGCGAATGTCTTTAGCTGTGGGGGAAACCGGAGCACCCGGAAGAAACCCACGGCAACACGGGGAGAACATGCAAACTCCACACAGAAATGCCAACTGACCCAGCCAGTGCTCAAACCAGCGACCTTCTTGCCGTGAGGTGAAACTGAGCCACCATGTCACCCAACGTTAACTAAAAGAAATCAAACTCTTAACTTGACTTTGGTTTTGTATAAAAAAAATAAAACTTACATTTTAAAGAACATGGGCAGGTATCAAAACAAAAATGATTCAGATTAATGACACCATATTAATTACATATCGTATACTGGCATACAGTCCTAAAACTTTTAATAGTTTATGTGCGTGCAGTTTTCAGACTAAAAAAATTTTATTATAGAGGATTATTATGCAAAATATTTGAATAATAAAATTACAATTATAATTACTCTCCTCTGAATTTATATATTACATTGTCTTCTCATTTACTTTTTCTTAGAATATGCAAATGTCTTGACCAATGATAAATACTCTATTGACCTTATTCTTCACGTACGAACAGGCACAGCCATTGGCTCAAAACTTCAGGTCTCATTCAATTCTATTGGTTTTAATACGTTAAGAACAGCTCGTCTATATCCACTGATATTTTCCTATTATATTATTCAACTTTTTATGTGTAGTCATGAACACGCTTGGTTCTAGAGCAAGTAGTTTAACAGTTTTCTGCGGTTTATCATTTCTAGTCATTTCTCCCATAGGCGACTGAATCGCAAACAGTCACAAAAACAAGCGTGCTTCTGTATTGCAAAATAAGGTCAATAGATGAACAATAGAATTATTCTGCAAATTAAATATGATTCTGCTTCTCTGAATTGATTTATACAGAACTGTTGAATTTTTTTACAGGACTTAAGGCAAGTATAGTTTAAGTAGGGCGACACGGTGGCCCAGTGTCACCTCTCAGCAAAAAGGTCGCTGGTTTGAGCCCCGGCTAGGTCAGTTGGCATTTCTGTGTGGAGTTTGCATGTTCTCCCCGTGCTACTGTGGGTTTCCTCCGAGTCCAAAGACATGTGCTATAGGCAAACAGGGTAAACTAAATTGTCCGTAGTGTATGTGTGTATATCCTGGTCCTCCAGGTTGGAGGTTGAGCGTTGGGCTAACGACCCACCTCGTAAAAATGAGATGTTACGAAACACCAACATGGTGCAGCTAAATATCAACTTCGATATAAACGGCCCTGGGAGTTAATAGGCATGTTTTAAGTAACTTTAATTAAATTACCTTAAAACAAAAAGCAATCCATTACATTACTTTTTTATTAAAAAATCAATTTAATTACTGTCACTAGTTATTTTGTAACTAATTACACCCAACACTGTGCATAGTACATTCTAGCAACCAGTAAGATAACATAACACCAAGGGAACTACTCAGAATACCCAATATAAAATATAATACACTATATAATAAAAATGTAATGCTCTCTCATACCCGCTTGTACTCCAGTCTAGCCGTATATCCACGCAGTATCCTCTGAATGAGCACCGCTGCCGTTTTCTGCCTCAGGTACTGTCGTCTTGCGGCCCACATACGTGTGTTCTTCTGGAAGACCACTGCGGCCCGTGTCCTCCTCAGAGTCTTACACAAGCTAAACAAAGGGCACACAAAACACTTTAGTTTAGTCTGCAAACAGTAACTGAGTAGCATTCAGTCTCCATTAACTTCATTTTAACTAAGTCCAACTAAATCTGCAAATTTCACAAGTGTGACCCACCTACGAGCCTGGTGTCCTCTTGTGTATTTCTGCAATGTTATGGCCGCTTGTCGAATGCGTAGGTATTTCTTTCGGGCGAGCCAGCAGCGGATGGTTTTTTGGATGTGAATGCAAGCCGTACGCAGTTTATCAGCCCTCAGCTTCTCCAAGTAAGCCACCTGACCAGCCCGAAAGAAGATCTTCGTCTTTCCAAACTGGTATTTATCTTTGTTCTGCAGAGAGAAAATGGAGTAACACTGGACTACTTAAAAAGAAATGTCCCAAGCTGGTGTTTCTTATAGTTGTAGACCCTTTCATCAAGGAAACCAGCCTAGTGTATCTTAAACCAGAGATTTAATACTATGCTATAAAAACTGATTAGTGTAATACCTGTACAAGCCGTTCTAGGACACTTTGGCAGGTCAGCTTTCGGTCTGAGAGAATTTCTTTCTTTGTCATTAAAACTCGATAGCGGCTGAAGAACTCTTGATAAGTCCACCTGACCAATGAGAGTTAAAGAGGAAATAAAGATGAAGTGTGTAATTTTAGCCACTAGTGGGCACATATTCACAACAAACAAGGATGTAGTTTGATGTCTGAGTGTGGAATCAGAATCAGAAAGAGCTTATTGCCAGGTATGTGACAGAGCTTCAACAGTATTTAAGAGACAGGACAGGACAAAAAACAGATAATAAATATATTTAAAAAAATACAAGTAGTGAGTGCAAATATACAGATTGACAAGTGTATGTACAGGTATATTACTATATACAACGTCATACGTGCAGCTGTTATGTGCAAATTGGCATGTAAAGTGTGTTGTTAAATAAGTGTATATGTGTATAAAAGTGTATAGCAAGTAGTGATGTTGGTTCCGCAATTATTATCATCAAGTGTTCATGAGATGGATTGCCTGAGGGAAGAAACTGTTTCTGTGTCGGGCTGTTCTGGTGCGCAGTGCTCTGTAGCGTCGACCAGAAGGTAAAAGTTCAAAGAGGCAGTGTGCTGGGTGTGAGGGGTCCAGAGTGATTTTGGCAGCCCTTTTGCTCGCTCTGGAATCATGGGAGTTGTGGTCTTTTTACATCCTGCAGAAATCATGTTGATGGCTGAGCAAAGAATTTGAGCCATTTTTTGGTTGCAATCTTTTTTCATATAACTAGAGAGTGTATAATGTATTTATGCTCTCCTAGCGATGACCTGGGGGACGTAGAAGACAAACTTTTTGAACAAGATGGACTTGAATGGCTTTATGTTTAATTTGATGTTTACTCTTTTTACTTTTGACAAAATGGACAATAAATGGGTTGGAATATCCAACTTTATTTTCAAAGGTTTGGAAATTTCATTTTATTATCGAACTGTTCGAGGAACAAATGCGTCAGAACCAACGATCTAATTATACTCACCTACAGTATTAATACACTGTAAAACATGCTGGGTTTCACATGATTACTTTATGTTGTCTCAATTGCAAATTTAAATTAACAAATTTAAGTAAATTGAATATAAAACAATTAATTTGCCCCTCAAAAAAACTCAAGAATGGTGTTACTGGAACATTTTGATACTGCATTATTTTTTTCCTGTGATATATATTACGATATAAATACAATTTTATCACAATAGTGACTTAAATAGGTCTATATAAAAAGTCATTACTTTACATTGATGATGATTTGTATGGGAGTAAAATATAAATATATTTTATGTAATTTATTATATGCATATAATCAAAAACTACAGTGATAACTAAACACAAGCAAAGAGAGAGAAATAATCAGTGGTTTATGATTTTCTGGGGAGAGTCTAACTGAATTTAGGTACAGAAATTAAATAATCGAATGTAAAAGAGCATTGCATAGTCTTCATCATAAATAATTCAATTAAAAAATGCTTTTTTATGTTGTGTATGTTCTCTTAAAATGCTTTAAATGCTTAAAATGTTCACATAGGCCTTAAAAACAAGTGAAATGTTAAACTTTCACTCTGTAATGGTTAAATTTGGCAGTGTCTCCACAAATCTCATGTGTTTTCACCTGTGGATTCTGGTCATCTATATTCATAACTCAACATTGCATATCTTGCCATGTGACTATTGCAGATGCAAACATTGCAATACAGATGCTCAAACTATATATTGTGCAGCCGTAGTGTTGATTTAGCTTATTTTAAATAATTAGTTTGAACAAGCAGCAAAAATTTTGTATGAAGTAAAATAGGTTGAAAGAAGAAACTGGTGCCATGTGGCACAAAAGCAGCAGAGCTTTTATTATTCCACAGTCTAAAACTACTTAATTCAAATGAGATCTATTGCGGTAGGGCTGCATGATTTTGACAAAAATTGACAGTGCGATATTTTATTTGTCTACGCTACACATTGCGATATTGAATATATTGTTTCACCAGATGAAATGAATATAAGTCTATTTGGAAAAAATTCATAATTTTCAATACATTGGGATGACTTTGTAAGAAAGTGCATCTACATAAAATATAATAAACCAATCACAAACATTGAGAAATATAGTAGAGCAATGATACTGTACAGATCAAATATACAGTGCTTTGATTGTCTGGAAGTCTAGCAATATTTAGATACATAAATTTAATAATCAAATATAAAATAACACCATATAATATATATAAATGAATGCAATTAATTAATTAATTAATTAATTAAAGTTTAAAGTGTAATTGCCTGAATAGTTTTAAACTTAATTAAATGAACACACAAAAATAATAAATGTTTTGGTAACTTTATGGTTAAACGTTACAAAAACTCCACAAGCTTTGTGGAGTGTTTTTCAAATTCTGGTCAATAATAATACCAATTCAACATTGCAGATCCTGTCATGTGACTACTAAGGATGCGCACGTTGTGATATCGACGCTGATACTATATATTGTGCAAGCCCTATACTGAGGTGTTTTCATTACTTTGAAACATCAGTTTATATCGGCTTATTTGCTTGTAACTACTGATCAAGCACCTGGAAGGGAAGCCTGCGGCGGAGATGCGAATGGTCTCCAGGACTCCACACGCTCTGAGCTGCTGAACGGCTCGATGGGGGTCCATCCTGGAGAGATGAAGAGAGGGAACTACGGTGACCCATGTTACATAACAGCGGATTATCTGTGGAGCAGGCTTACTGACATGAAGGGGGCTTTAACGTCATTGGGCTTGATGCAGCGCACATAGTGAGGGGTGGTGGCGTTCAGCGTCTCCATCAGCAGGTGCAGAGAGTTACGGAACTTAAAAAGACAGACAAATGACACTGTGAATTTCCAAATATGAAAAATATTTGGATGGATGATGTCTGTTATAATACAGGACAACAGTGACTAGCCAATTTTTCGGCAAGCCTGGTTCTGGATTGTACTTATTTATTTATTGTTTGACCATCCAGCTCAGAAGATTATTGCAATGTTACCTTAATTTGACACCAAATGTATGTGAAAATTGAGGGCATAGACAAAGATATATGACTATGCAGAATTAGGATTGACAACCTAATCATGTGCTACCACACCACAGATGTATTGCTTTTAAAGTGATAGTTCATCCAGACATGAAAACTCTGTCATAATATTTTCATTTCCATTTGTTCTGAACCGGTTTAAATCCTTTCTGTTGAACACAAAGGAAGATATACTAAAAATGTTGGGGAAAAAACAGCCATTGATTTCCATGATAGTTTTTATTACTACTATGGAAGACAATGGCTGCTTCATTCACAACATTCTTGTGTAGTGGAATACCATGCACTGTGTTTAACTGAAGAAAGAAACCCATAACAGATAAGAACCACTTTAGTGTGAGGAAATTTTCTTTTTTAGGTAAACTATCACTTTAATTGAGAGAGCAGATTTTCAATAGTTTCCATATTTAATTATTTTAATTCTCTTCTGCTGAGCAAAGAATCAAATATACTCAAAAACAGTAGCATTGTGAAATATTACTACAATTTATAGTATATTTGCTCAGCATCATTAAACCATACAGTACGCTGCCTTATATTCTTTATTTAATCAAATGAGAAACAAAATAGTTAAATAAGAAATGTTAACAAATCTCAAACTGACAGTAAAGACATTTATATGTATCTGTGCTAAATAATAAGGTATATGCCGAAGCATGCTAATAGGACTTTGAATTTGCTAGTAACCTGGGTTAAGCGCTTCGGGTCAACTGAATGCCAATGCAAAAATAGGCGCATTAAAGGTCAGTTTTCTTGAAAAATCAGCGATCTCCACTGGCTGAGTGATATCTGATATAAAGTGGGTCTCAGATTGTACAAGAAGCACTGCATTAAATTACATTTCCCCCATCATGTGTTTATAATATGAGCATTTATTTTTACCCCATTATATTCAATGGAGCTTCTGCGCTAGCCTGCCGATTCTGAGCGTGCGAGTAAACGGCTTTTTGTCTCGTTTTACGCTTGAACAACTAAATGAATGCCAAAGTTTATTTAACTGAATGTATTTTAATTACATTACAACATCGATGCTGTAAAAGGAACTGTATAAATTGGAAAAAAATTGACAATAACAGGTCACCGGAAGTTTAGCAGTAGGGGAAAACACTAGCTCGGCATATACCCTATTCTATTCATTTCTACAAAAAAAATGGTGAAGAGTACTGTTTATCTTTATAAACAGTCATATTCAATCACCCTACATTCACCCTGGACCACAAAAATTGAGAATTTTTTTTTATCATCTGACAGATGAATAAAAAAAGCTTTGTTAGGTTTGTTAGCTTTGCTAGCATTTGTCAGGATAGGACTAAAGTATGGCCGAGATATAACCAGTTGAAAACCTGCAATCTGAGAGAGCTCTAAGAATATTGAGAAAATCTCCTTTAAGATGTGTAAATGAAGACCTCTAAACTCATTCACAATTCAAAATGTTGTTGTCAGTATAATCAATTCAATGTGCAATGCTTCAGATCAAAGTAAATTAAAAAGAACTGATCGTATATCCATGATGGACTTTAGCTTTGTTGCTCGAACCTAACCTGCAGTCCAACGGATTTCTTGTGCTCCCTGAAGGACTGTGTAGACCGTCCAAACTTTGCACGGCCAGACGAGGCTGTGGTGTTTGGAGCTGGAGGAGATTCTTCATCCTGGAAGAGCTCAACCAGCAAACTGAACTGTGGGTAAACAAAACAGCCTTCATTAACGGGAGCATTATTCTACTTTTATATTGACCGCTGGGCTGCACAATATATCATTTTAGCCTCAATATTGCCATGTGTGCATCCACAATAGGCATATCCTGTGACTGTGTATTAGTAATCATTACATTCGAAGCTTTGACAAATATTAACTGTATTTAATTATTCATAGAATGAAAACACAGCTTTATTGAACATTTCTGTACCCAAATAGTGTTAGAATTCATTTGTATATTTGCTTTATTGTATTTATATATGCCTATAATTCGTTTTTTTTTATTTATTGCAGATGCACTCCTCTACAAAATCATACTAATCTATCTGAAAAATTTTATTCTTTCCAAATAAAGCTATTCAAGATTTCTGGTAAAATATTGCAGAAAATCTAAATATTGCAGAAATTCTAAATATTGCAATGTAAGTTTTTTCCAATATTACGCAGCCCTACTCTAGACTAGTAGATTTCAACTGGTTCATCCTAAAATACAACCTTCCCCTTGCTCTCGTTGACCGATTTGGTTTCAACCCACCTCCTGAGAGCATAGGAATTCAAAAATATATTCATAAACCATAACAGCAGGTGGCGCTACATTCCAAAAGCCATGCTGAATCATAAATCTATTACTATACAAGTCACTGAGGGAGTAGAGAATAATATTTCTCAAGCTGCAACACGCTCCTGCTTCTCATTTAGTCTGAGTGGAGAGCAAGAGTGCCAGAAAAGTGTTTAGTGAGTTATGCTGAGGTGAACACACCTTGCTAGCCTTCAGCACATTAATTTGTTCTTCGTTGACGGTGTCTTTATTTTTCTCCAGAAATCCATCACACTGGTATTCAACCTGAAACATGAATTGAGAGTAATAACATGGCACTGACTCCCTGAATTCCAGTATGAACAGTTTATAAGTGCTTATAATTCTCGTTATCTACCTTATCTGCGAAGTGCAGTATGATGAAGGCTTTGTTAGACATGCGAGGTTTCTCAAAGTGGGAGCTTTTCTTTAGGTGAGTGTTGTACAGCTTTTGGGCCCACGAGTCATCTGAACCTTTTGGCATCTGAAAACATCAAATCAAAGGGGATAGTTCACCCAACAATGAAAATTGACTGACTTTTTACTCTCCCTCAAGTGGTTCCAAACCTTTAGGAAGTTCTTTATTTTGTCAAACACAAAAGAAGATATTTTAAAGAAAGCCATTCACTTACATAGTAGGAAAAACAAATACTATGGAAGTCAATGGTTACAGATTTCCAGCATTTTTCGAAATATCTTCTTTTGTGTTGAACAGAATAAAGAAACTCAAAGTTTGAAACAAGTAAACAATGAGTAAATGATGACAGTGTCTGAAAGCATCAGATTAAAGGGGATAGTTCACCCAACAATGAAAATTGGACTCCTTTTTACTCTCCCTCAAGTGGTCCCAAACTTTTATGACTACCTTTATTCTGTTGAACGCAAAAGACAATATTTTGAAGAAATCCATTGACTTCCACAGTAGGAAAAACAAATACTATGGAAGTCAATGGTTACAGATTTTCAGCTTTCTTCAAAATATCTTCATTTTGTGCTGGAGAGAATAAAGAAATTCAAAGAATGAGTAAATGATGACAACAGCTGAAAGCATCAAATTAAAGGGGATAGTTCACCTAAAAATGAAAAGAGACTCACTTTTTACTCTCCCTCATGTGGTTCCAAACCTTTAGGACTTTCGTTATTTTGTCAAAGACAAAAGAAGATATTTTAAAGAAAGCCATTGACTTTCATAGTAGGAAACACAAATACTATGGAAGTCAATGGTTACAGATTTCCAGCATTTTTCGAAATATCTTCTTTTGTGTTGAACAGAATAAAGAAACTTAAGTAAACAATGAGTAAATGATGACAGTATCTGAAAGCATCAGATTAAAGGGGATAGTTCACCCAACAATGAAAACAGACTCATTTTTACTCTCCCTCAAGTGGTCCCAAACTTTTATGACTACCTTTATTCTGTCGAACGCAAAAGACAATATTTTGAAGAAAGCCATTGACTTCCACAGTAGGAAAAACAAATACTATGGAAGTCAATGGTTACAGATTTTCAGCTTTCTTCAAAATATCTTCATTTTGTGCTGGAGAGAATAAAGAAACTCAAAGAATGAGTAAATGATGACAACAGCTGAAAGCATCAAATCAAAGGGGATAGTTCACACAAAAATGAAAATTGACTGACTTTTTACTCTCCCTCAAGTGGTTCCAAACCTTTAGGACTTTCTTTATTCTGTCAAAGACAAAAGAAGATATTTTAAAGAAAGCCATTGACTTCCATAGTAGGAAAAACAAATACTATGGAAGTCAATGGTTACAGATTTCCAGCATTTTTCGAAATATCTTCTTTTGTGTTGAACAGAATAAAGAAACTCAAAGTTTGAAACAAGTAAACAATGAGTAAATGATGACAGTCTCTGAAAGCATCAAATTAAAGGGGAAAGTTCACCCAACAATGAAAACTGACTCCTTTTTACTCTCCCTCAAGTGGTCCCAAACTTTGGATGTCAATGGTTACAGATTTTCAGCTTTCTTCAAAATATCTTTATTTTGTGCTGGACAGAATAAAGAAACTCAAAGGATGAGTAAATGATGACAACAGCTGAAAGCATCAAATCAAAGGGGATAGTTCACCCAAAAATGAAAATGGACTCACTCTTGACCTCAAGTGGATCTAAACCTTTATGACCTTCTTTATTCTGTTGAACATAAAATACGATATTTTAAAGAAAGCCATTGAGTTCCACAGTTGGAAAAACAAATACTATGGAAGTCAATGGTTACAGATTTCCAGCTTTCTTCAAAATATCTACTTTTGGGTTGAACAGAATAAAGAAACTCAAAGGTTTGAAACAAGTTTGGGTGAGTAAATATTCTTAATTTTTGGGTGAACTACCTTTAAGGAAATTACAGAAAGTTACACCACAAAATAAAACATGTTTTTTACAGTGCATTCTTCGTCTAAAAGATCCAGCAAGCCCATCTTGGCTTCAATCAGGTTGATGCAGGGCTGGTTGTCATAGAAGTCGATGAGCGTCCATGGTATCTGCTCCTTCATGTACTCCTCCTGCTCCAGTTTGAACACATGCTGGAGGGGAAATGCTTTCTGTGAGTCGCGATGTGCTTGGACATGACTGACTATTATGTGAACGCTGAAGAAAAATGCTGACCATGTTAAACTGCTGCTGGAGCTTCTCGTTGGCGTAATTGATGCAGAACTGCTCGAAACTGTTCACCTCGAACGTCTCAAACCTGGACACAAAAGTCAATGCTTTTCCAGCAACATTTTTTATCTTTGAGAGACACTTTTAAATAATGTAATCTAATTAATTTTTTTCATTAATTAATTAATTATTCTAAATATGAAAGTATGTTAGTTATTGGTATTATGGCTGCTCGATGTTGGAAAAAAATCTAACATTGCGATATTTAGTTTTTTTGTTGTGCACTACCTGACAAAAGTCTTGTCGCCTATGCAAGTTTTAGGAACAGCAAATAATAACTTGACTTCTAGTTGATCATTTGGTATCAGAAGTGGCTTAAATGAAAGGCAAAGGCCTCTAGATTACGCTTATTTTACCAAAATAAAACATGATCTTGGCCTCATCCCATGAGCTTGGAGGACTGCATCCATACATCTCTGCAATGACTCAAATAACTTATTAATAAAGTCATCTGGAATGAAAGTGCTCTTGCAGGACTCCCAGAGTTCAATCAAGATTCTTTGGATTCATCTTCAATGCCTCCTGCTTCATCTTACCCTAGACATGCTCAATAATATTCATCTCTGGTGACTGGGCTGGCCAATCCTAAAGCATCTTGACCTTCTCTGCTTTCAGAAACTTTGATGTGGAGGCTGAAGTATGAGGAGCGCTATCCTGCTGAAGAATTTGCCCTCTCCTGTGGCTTGTAATGTAATGAGCAGCACAAATGTCTTGATACCTCAGGCTGTTGATGTTGCCATCCACTCTGCAGATCCGCCCCCATACTGAATGTAACCCTAAACCATGATTTTTTTTCTTCACCAAACTTGACTGATACTGAGAATCTTGGGTCTATGCGGGTTCCAATAGGTCTTCTGCAGTATTTGTGATTACTGGGATTGACGACAACTGGGATTAACGACAAGACTTTTGTCAGGTAGTATATATATATATATATATATATATATATATATATATGTTGAATAAATATAATGATATGAATACAATTTCACCAGGTGACTTGAGAATCTCTTTTTGGAAAGAGTTCATAATTTTAGACTGATTGGGATGATTCTGGAATGGGAGTGCATCTGCATAAAATTTAATAAACATATATAAATGCAACAAAGAAAAAGATGCAATTTTGTTTTATAATTTTCCAATCCAACAGTATTCAGGTAGGGTAACTGAACAATAAAAATAATTCAATTAAATTAATCATTATTAAAGCTACAAATGGTACAATTTCTTATTACATTGAATTTTAAATTACCGTCATCTTTCCAAAGATATCCAATTTTTGTCTATCCATTTATAAAGTGACTAAAAGGGGACCACACATTTTTAAAAGTCTCTGCTTTACCTCTGATTACTTATGTTAATTTTTCAAGAGCAAGATTATCAGACATTTCCTTTATCCATTGTGCAAGAACAGGTCTTTGGGTATTTTTCCACACCAAAGCTAGTTTGTATAGCTTTTTTGTATAGTTCGTTTAGCTTTTATAAAGCTGAAATCTATACGTTTCTTTTTGTTTGCATTTACAGTAATGATCTTGAAATTTAGGAAATTGTAGGTAGAATATTAATTTTAACTTCCGCTGTATACAAATACTTGGTGGCTGCAGTTCACCTAATGGCCACCATTGTCGCTAATATCAAAGGTTACTAAATTCTACACACAACTTCTTTAGATAAAGTATTAAGAAGAAAAATTACAGGAAGCTCACCCACCCATAGATATCTAGGACACCGATGAACGAATGCGGTTTCGAAGAAGTGCTCAAAGCCTTGTTGACCTGGCTGACGATCCACGAGAAGAGCTTGGCGTAAATGTGCTTTGCAAGAGCGTCCCGACCGTTCACAGCTTCCAGTCGGGTAACTGGTTTATTTAGGGTTTCTGTAGCCGTTTTTAGCTTCTTATGGCACAACCAGTGAGCCATTGATTCATTTGCCACTTCAGCGAGGTTACAAAACATGGCTAGGTGTCCGTTTTCATCCTGGATACAATGCAAAGAGGATATTGTGAAATCAATAAAAAGAGTATTGTAGAAATGATTTATTCTTGAATTTTTATAATAGCTTACAGAGATGCTGCAGCTGGATGATCCTCTCTCTTTCACTTCCACATTCCCCAGATGAAGAATGGCTGACAGGATTTGGAATAAACCCATTTGGTGTGCCTCGGTAATTCCTGGAATCAGCAGATACTGGCATGTTTGTGGTTGAATGAATAAACTAAGAGCATGTGAAGGGGCTCGTATCATGAAGAATCTAATTGGATCTGATCTGATCTGATTTAAGAGCTTTATGCACTATGAAAACACAGTCACTTCTGTGTGTGCTGGATGATCAGAAACTGCCAGTCTAGTCGAATTTGGATAAGCATAATAAAATAAAATAATTAAAAATATTAATTAAAAAATGTATTTATAATAATAATAATATTAACAAATCAAATAATACTAATAGACTGAATAAATTAACTAAAATAAAAAAATAGGAAAACAACAAAACAATAAAAAGGAAAAATAAAAAGGTATAATTTTAAACAAATGACAATAAAATTAAAATAAAACAAAAGGAATTACATAAAGTTATGCAACATTAAATAGGCTTTACATAAAATAATAAGGCATTACATAAAATACTGACTGAATGATCTGAAACTGCCAGTCTAGTCATATTTAGATAATAAGGAGAATAAAATGAATAAAAGAAAAAACAATCTGTATTTATGATAATATAAATAACAAAAAAAAAATCTAATAATAATAATAATAGTGATAATAATAATAATAATAGATTAATAAAATCTAAAATACAAAATGAGAAAATAAAAAAAGGACAAAATGTTTTTTTATACATTTAATTTTAAATAAATAAATAAATAGATAAAAAAATATTAAACAAAATGGCATTTCATAAAGTTGAATAAAATAAAACATAAAATAATTAAATTTAAAGTAATAGAAAATAAAATACAACAAACATGCTTAAATGCAAACAAAAATAAATATATAAATAAATAAACATAAAATAAAACTATTTATAATCATAAAAAATAAGATTAATAACAAAAACCTAATAATACTAATAGATTAAATAAACTAAAATATAAAAACTAAGAAAACAAAAATAAGTCTTTTCTAAATTTATTATGAAATGAATAAATGAATAAATAAATAAATATGAAACAAAATGAAAAAAGGCATTAAATTAACTAAAATACAAAGAAGGAAAAAATAAGAAAATGAAAAAAGGCAAAACGGTTTTTTATATATAATTTTAAATAAATAAATAATATAAATAACATTATATAATAAATAAATAAAATAATAAAGCCAAAGTCATTACATAAAAAATAGAAAACAAAATTTAATCAAATAAAACAGAAGAAATTAAAGTAAAAGAAAATAAAAAATAACAAACTTGTTAAAATAAACTATATAGAATAATAAAAATAAAATAAAACTACTTATGATCATATGAATAACAAAAACCTAATACTAATTGATTATACAAACTAAAATAGAAAATAAGAAAAAAAATAAGAAAACAAAAAGGAAATTGATTTGTAATAAATTTAATTTTAAATAAATAAATAAATAAAATGAAAGGCGTTAAATTAATTGAAATACAAAAGAGGAAAATATAAGAAAATAAAAAAGAACAAAATGTTTTTTTTTATAAATTAAACTTTAAATAAATAAATAATATGAAATAAAATGACAATAAAATAATAAAACCAAAGGAGTTACATAAAATTAAAAATAGAAGAAAAAAATGTATAAAATAAAACAAGGAATTATATATATATATATATATATATATATATATATATATATATATATATATATATATATATATATATATATATATATATATATATATATATATATATATATAAATAAAAATAATAAAAATTAAATAAAAGTATTTATGATAATACAAAGACCTAGTAAAACTAATACATTAAATAAACTACAATACAAAATAGAAAAAAAAACTAAGTAAACAAAAAAGGACGTTTAATTTTAATAAATTTAAATTTAAATAAATAAATAATATGAAAAAAAATAAAATAAAAGGCATTACATAAAATATAAGATAAAAATTAATAAAATAAAACGGAAGGAAATAAAGTAATAAAAAAAATAACAAACATGTTTTATAAAAAAATATATATAAAAATGTATATAATTTATAAATTATATTTAGATATTTTTTAATTCTTAAAGAAATTTTTTTTTTATTATTTTTAATTTTTACAACTATTTAGTATATAAATTACATTTTAAATTAAAATACATTAAATATGAAAATATAAATACATTTTAAAAATAAAAATCTAAAATTAATGACATGACCCCTTTTTATTATTCCAAAAACAAGTTACAGAGACGCATGGATAGGACCCTGGATTACAAAACCCCACAAGAGACAATTTTAATTGAAATTTTAAAACTATTCATACCCAGCAGTGAAAAGGCTTTCCTTGTGGCCTGCATCTCCTTCAGGTCATTCACTCCCGCGATGACTGGACTTCCACCTTGGTTAGTGTAAGGAAAGTCATCAGCGCTACCTTAAAAGAAAGACTGGTTACTGAAGAGAACGAGTCCACCCTGAGGAGAAGTGGCCAGCAGATGTTCTCACTACAAAATATCAGCTGTCAGTTAACATGACAACAACACCATCTGTAACCGGTCAAATAAAGATGCGCACTGTAGATTGCGCACATACCTAACTTTAGAGGTTCAAATTCAGGTAAACGAGCGCAGGCACAGAGCTGATAGAAGATGTGGTAGTTTCTCTCCTCACTCGCCTACAACATAGATTAAGACAGAAATTCCCACATAAAGACCTCAGAATTTATATGCATTGGATATAAAGGTTTTATGATACTGAAATTAATGACATTCAGACTCCTCAAATGAGAAAAACTAACCTGAAACACAACTCTAGATTTTTCCAGAAGGTAAGTCCTCATGTTTGCTCCAATGATGTGATGTTTCCTGTCAAACCCGATCTCAATGTACTTCCCAAAGCGGCTGCTGTTGTCGTTTCTGGTGGTCTTGGCATTCCCAAAAGCCTACGCAGAGATGAAAACCCTGTTTACCCTAGTTTTCAATAGTCTGCCGAGATGCATTATTGTTTCCACATAGCATTTAAAGTCCCCATTAAATCAAAATTAAGTTTATTTTAGATGTTAGCATCAGTATGTTAGTCTTGAGGATATCCATAAGCTAGTGTGCATCAAAACAGTGATAAAATTCACATTAGGAAGATATAAACATTCAAATCTTGCAGTTTGTCACTTCTGCCTAAATGGATTGTTTTTGATATGTGACCTCATACTTCAGTTTCTTAACAAATCTGATCAATCAACTGTTCTCTGGATATATCCTGCCCCCTTCAAGGCACTATTGCTATGTGCTTTTAAGCTCAACCACTCTCAGTGGCAGTGGGGGGGTTAAAAACTAAAAGCTATTGGCTGTTTTTAAGGGGAGGAGCTACTGTATGCCCCGCCCTGTCTTTGTGTTTCAGTTGAAATTGCGTCACACATAAAACAAAAATATGCCCAATTCAAAGCACTTTATAAGACCTTTAGGTGCTTCCCTAGTGATGACTTCATCTAAATGTGATATCTTAATTTGATACACAAGCACTACTGTAGTACAATAATCAAGGAACTTTGCTGCCGCACCATGGCTACAGAAGGTGCAATGATAGTCCCCAAATAGATAACAAGGTAAGAGTGCTGGGTAATATCATTATGCTTGCATCAGCCATGGTACAGCAGCAAAGTTCCTTGATTATTACGCCAGAATTATAGTTCCTGGTCAAATAAACCGACAAAATAGCAATATTTAACTTTCCATCAGTCTTAGTACATGATTTAATCACAGAAGAGTCAAGCTTTAATTGGGAAAGTTATTAAAACTCTTTTTGAAATGCTAATGGTCTAATCTGAATCAATGATCTATGCTAAGCTAAGCTCAAAGTGTATTATACTTAACAGCCAGACCTGGACAACAGGTGAATAGATGAAAAAAATGGTGAAACTCAACAGTTTAACTTTGGGAAAGTTGTAAAATAATATTAATACATATATTTTTCCCCTTTAAAGCTGTTATACCTCCATAATAGGATTGGACGCCAGCACTTTTTCCTCCACGCTGGCATCATCAGAGGATTCGCTGACTGTGGCGAAGTAACGCATGGCATATTTGGCAGAAACGGTCTTTCCTGCACCCGATTCTCCACTCACAATGATGGACTGATTCTTCTCATCTCTAACAGGAGGAAGAAGGATAGCATTAGGACATATTATTGGACATATTCTTACAAACACTCATTTTATCATGGAAAAGGTGTGTGTACATACCTGGCCATCTGTTTATAGGCCTCCTCTGACACGGCAAAGATATGAGGGTCCATATCACCCATATTCTGCCCACTATAGGCATTGATGATGTCAGAGCCATAGATCGGCAGGCTTTCATATGGATTGATGGCAACCAGGATGATCCCTGTGTTTAATTTCAAATAAATAAATGTCAGATTAAGGTCAGACTGAATTGCGATGCTTTTTCGGACTCTTATTTTAAAGCTTTGCATACTGTATGCAAAACAGCCTAATCTAAGAACAAGAGTCCAGGACTCAAAGTCTACCGAGTGGTTCAGTACAGATGACACAAGCTCTGCTGCCTCATATTTTATGGTTCACATTCAACCTGCTGCACATGGAGTTTCAAAGTCTACAGGTTAATGCTCAGGAACAAAATTAAATAAAGAAACAAAATAAAAACATTTTAATTATATTAACATTGCGCTATATATCTAGAGTATAATCTGAACAGACGAGTGAAACATACTGAATAGTAAAGTGTAATATTATATTTATAAAAATAAACAGAATAGTAAAATCTGATGCAGAGTTTCATAATTTACAGGTCATAAAAATGCATTAAATTAAATTAACAAAATAAAAAAAACAACGCACAAACATTATATACAGTAGGGTTGTCGCGATACCATTAATTACCAGCTGGAATATCATGATACCAAGTTGTATTGTGATACCGTAATTCATAACTCAAATCAATGAAATAAAGAAAATTGTCAGAAATACTATATTTTATATGTTATAACAGGCTTACTTGAATTGAATTCATAATTCCCTTATTATTGAGAAAAGTATTTGCACATCGCTTCATCTAAAATGCATTAGCTCTTTTTGTTTGTTTTGTAGATAACTGGCCAACAAAAAATACATTAAAATCAAGATACAAATTATACCAAGTGAAATTCGTTACAAAAAGATCAAATTAGGCGATTATAAAGTGGTCAAAAATGTCAATAATTCTAATAAAATGGTCTATTTTTGCACAAGCGTGCGAGCATTTTAGTGAGTTTTCCACTTGCAGCATTATGTATTTAATAGATAGACCGTTAATGACGATACTACCGTTTACAAACTAGTGGCACCGCCAGTATTTTGGAGCCATAGTCTCACGATACTACCATAGTAGCGGTAAACCGTCGAACCCTAATATATAGTGTGCTTTATTTTTGTTAATTTAAAATAAACTTTGTTAATATAAAACGTTTACACTAATATATATATATATATATATATATATATATATATATATATATATATATATATATATATATATACAGACACATATATATACAGACACATACATATATATACACACACACATGTATATATATATATATATGTGTGTGTGTGTGTGTGTGTGTGTGTGTGTGTGTGTGTGTGTGTGTGTGTGTGGAATCAATTAGCCTCAGAAGTACTACATTTATCACCCATAGTTTTTCCACGATTTTTTTCTGTGATTTTTTGCGATAAAAATGACTGATTTTGTGGTGGTAATTCCCAGAAATTTGCGGAAAATTTTGGGATTAAAACATATATATATATATAATGACAACACAAATAAATAATAAAGCTTCTTTATTTTGGTCTCTTGTCAAGACAAGATCTAAAACGGATCTAAAACGGTAGGGATTAAGCCAAAGAAAGGTTGTATAACTCTTATTTTTATCCATGATCTTACTTTCTTTTTTCATTCCCCGGAGCATCTGACATCAGGTACCTCACTCAGGACATGTGTTAGGGCTTCCCCTACCGTAATACACCTAAAACACGGATTGCCGTAAAACTCGTCAATGGCAGGGAAGCATTTTCTCTCGTTAACTGCAGGGAAAGCGAAATCATTTATCGATTTTTAGCACACCATATTACCAGTCATATATCTAAAACACAAATAATGTCATTCAATTCGATCACATCCAGCAGCCATCATCCTTCAATCAATCTCCATCATTGTAAGCCGCTTGCTGTTCTGTCCGTTCCATTGCTCTGTTTTTTTTAAAGTTTGCTCACTTTTTTGCAGTCTGAAGCACGTCAAATACACAAACGCCCAATTCGTCCCACAGGATGCCTAATCCAATCTTTGCATTGACTTCAGATGCGACTGAAGCACAAGTGATTTACATGTGCTTACTGCACAGGCTGCAAAACAATTCCCCCTGCTCTCAAGTAATGTTAGGATTCTGAGGGCGCAGGCGAGACGTCACTTTGAGAGACACTCAAATACTCAATACTCAAAGTCATGTAAAACGACTAATTGCAAACTGAAATAAATATCATTTGATTATATGGTTTGGAATTGGATGTTTTATGAGATTATTAAATTTTTTTGCGATTATTTTAAGCTTAAATTAAGAATTTTGCAGGATCGCAAAATTGTGCAACTTTTTGTTGATTTTGCATTGGATTGAGTGATCGTGGAATCACGAAAAACCAGGGGGTCTAAATTATTTCGACATTAAACTAAATAGCAAAGTTGATCAAAAAAAATGTATCAAAATATAATTACACAATTATACAAAAAAAAAAAAAAAAAATCGAAATGTAAAACTCAAACTATATATTAAATTGAATGCTATTCAGTAGTATAAGATCAATTGTTTAGAAATCAAATCAAATAAATTCAATATGAATTAAATATTAATTAAATAATAATTTTTTAAAATAATTAATTAGATTTTTATATATATATATATATATATATATATATATATATATATATATATATATATATATATATATATATATATATATATATATATATATAAATTATCATAATCTAGCATTAAATATAGTTCTTTAATACTGGGTTTTATACTGAATGGGTTCAAAGTCAAATATCTAATATTACCAATGTATAAAAGGAACTAAATTAAAAACAAAATAACAATTTGAATTTAAAAAAAAATGAAAATTAAATTCAAGATTAAATAAAAACTAAAAAATTAGATGCCGAACTGAAGTTCGATTTAGGATCAATCTAGAAAGCAATACCACGATCATCTGAATCACCAGTGTTGTTTACCGCAGTACGTGTAGATGAGCTTGGAGTCAGTGAAGCGGACCCGCAGGTTGTGAAGCACCGCAGGTTCATGAAGGTAACTGAGAGCCGTCAGGTCGTTCTCACCCACCAGGATATCTGGGTTCCGAAGAGGAGGAAGAACGCCACTCTTCAGGTCCAACTTATACTCCAACTCCTGCAAAAAAAAAGGCACTAATGTTCACCTGAAGATAATGTAGCATAAAAAAATAGAACTGTTTGATATATAGTGCTCAACATATACGAGTACACCCCTCACAAATCTCTCCTTTAAATTTATATTTTCTAAAAGAAGCTTTATAACATTATATCTGCTCATATACAATACATTAGTCAGTACTGAAGCCAAATCTGGAGCTAAAATGCTGTACACTCATTTATGTTGAGCACTGTAGCCTTGACCCATAAGCTTCCACAGTACGAGCATGATTATAAATCCAACATTTTTTGTCAGTAGAGCTTAACTTTTATCAAATGTAACCTCATCTGTTGATTTGGTAAACATGTGCAGATTAAACAGTGGTATGTTATGGGTAAAACATGTGCTTTTAGTATCACAGACACATTTGCAGAACGGAAATAAATGTACCTCAGGAAAACCACAGGCTAAACTTGTAAAGATTTTGGCCTGGTGACCTCACGTCCGTTTAATGTTACACCACTTTTCAACAGTGAAGAAAAATAAATGGAAACAGTTTCTGAAATGGGAGCTCCACACCCATTATTTTTCCTACAGCGTCTCTGTCTGACTCAAACCTGACTCAAACTATCCTCAAACACTGTTATTGGCCTGGGCCTGTTCTTACAAAACTGTTCATTTACCTCTGAGTTCCTAAAGAGCAGTAAAAGTTTTTACCTCAAGAGTTTTCTCTTAAAAGCTGTTCACAAATCTGCTGAGACAAACTTTTACTAAGTAATAGAGAGAAGGGTCACACTTTATTTTGATGGTCCGTTTGTTGAATTTAAGTTACATTGCAACTACATGCCAACTAATTCTCATTAGATTATAAATAGATTGTTAGGCTGGGGTTAGGGTTAGTGTAAGTTGACATGTACCTGAAAAGTTTCTTATAGTCAGCTTAATGTCTGTTGAATGTCTGTATCAGCAGATATTAAGCAGACAGTCTACTAATACTCAAATGGACCATCAAAATAGAGAAGTCTTAAAGGGACAGTTCACCCAAAATAAACATTCTGTCATAATTTACTCGTCTTACACTTCAAGATCCTAACTAGTTGGTCTGTTGAACACAATGGAAGATATTCTGGGAAATACAGCCATTGACTTCCACAGATTAATATGTTTTTAATTACTACTATGTATATCAAAACTTTTTTTTTTACAACATTCTTCAAAATATCTTTTTTTGTGTTCAACAAAAGAAAGAAATTCATGAATAATTCATAAACTACCTGAGTGTAAATAGATGATGAGAAAATTTTCGTTTTTTGGATGAACTATCCCTCTAAACTGAGATTAGAGCGGAGTTTACTTTGTTGCTATGGATGATGTCAGCGGACTTATTAACCATACACACAGCATCTGGCCAATAGGAGAGGGGCTTCTGTAAGAGATTTATTAACAGAAATATTATGTTGTAATGTAATGTAATGTCTATTTATATAGCGCATTTCATCATGTATGGCCACATTAAAGCGCTTCACAATCATGAGAGGGGTCTCTCCACACCACCACCAATGTGCAGGATACACTTGGATGATGCGATGGCAGCCACAGGATAATGCTACCAGTTCACCACACACACGAGCTATAGGTGGAGTAAAGAGACAGTGATAGAACCAATTCGGTGGATGGGAATTATTGGGGGGGTCATGATGGGTAAAGGCCGATGAAGGGAATTTGGCCAGGACACCGAGGTTACACCCCTACTCTTTACGAGAAGTGCCGTGGGATTTTTAATGAACACAGAGAGCCAGGATTTAGTTTAACATCTCCGAAAGACGGTGCTCACTGATCGTCCTCTTCACTATACTGGAGCATTAGGACTCATGCAAACTACAGGTTGAGCACCCCCTGCTGGCCTCTCTAACACCACTTCCAACAGCAACCTAGTTTTCCCATGTGGTCTCCCATCCAGGTACTGACCAGGCTCAGCCCTGCTTAGCTTCAGTGAGTAACCGGTCTTGGGCTGCGGGGTGATATGGCTGTGGCTATGCTGTCATATTCAAGTAAAGGTTTAAAAATAAAAAATGTTGCCACATCTAATTAAAGATTTTGAAATGCAGGCCAAGTGTAACTAAACAAGCAGGTCAATGTTTAGCTAGTTATTAGCCTTTGACGTGTGTGAGCATTTTGAAAACAATTAGCATATTTGCTAATGATAACACATGCAATAAACTCACTTTTTGCCCAACTTGTGAATAAAAACATGGATTTAACCCCACATGTGATTAAGCCATTTCATTATTAAAAGCTCATTATCAAGTGTTTCTAAAATCTTTACAATCCCAGCAGATTTTCCTGATTTAGGATAATTTGTAATTTTCACCCAAAAATAAAACATGAAACACAAAAATGAACACAAAAGAAGATATTTTACAGAATGTTAGAAACTCCATTGACTCCCATAGTATTTGTTTTTCCTACTATGGAGGTCAACAGACACCAGTTTTCAACATGACAATAAATCTTATGTGTTCAAGAGACAAATAAACTCATAAAAGTGTGCAATAGGATTGTCATGATACTGGAATTCGGTACCAATCGATACTGACATTTTAAAAATGTCCAGTTCCCACTAACATTTGAGCGCTGTTGAGCGCGTTCTTAAACAGCACTGATTTGCCATTGTGTTCACATGCTCAACAGAAATGACTGTGATTGGCCGTGAAGGTCATCAGTTCACAGAAATCACCGCTGTTCACTGTTGGACGTTTTTAAAATTTCAGTATCCGAAATCGCCTACTACTCGAGTATGAACGACATTTGAATTTACTACTTGACCGTTCTATATAGAAAAGTACGTTCTATACCAGGGGTCACCAATCTCTGTCCTGGAGGGCCGGTGTCCCTGCAGGGTTTAGCTCCAACTTGCCTCAACACACCAGGCTGGGTGTTTCAAGTATACCTAGTTAGACCTTGATTAGCTCATTCAGGTGTGTTTGATTAGGGTTGGAGCTAAAATCTGCAGGACACCGGCCCTCCAGGAACAAGTTTGGTGACCCCTGTTCTATACAGTACGAATGTGAGTAGTATGAATGGAGCTCGGACGTAGTACACCCGCCATTTTGTCATGATCACGTGACCTACCCGCGTCAGTTGCGTCGCTTTACTCCCATTCATGAATTTTTTCGCAGTGCATGACGGGATAGCATAGCGTTCATCGGACGCGCACCTCAGAATCTCGCAGAAGTAGTAGGTCATCTGGGTACTTCTCACATGATGTTATTTGAATTCTATGAAGTTGGACATACTACTCGGCTCACGTACTGTTTTTAGTGTACTATATAATATGAAAGTATCCATTTTCAAGCACAGCCCTATTTTTAGAACTCAATCAATTATTAAAATACTCTTAAAACTAAAATTGAGTCCTAAATTTACATTATTTTTAAGATTTTCTCTTAAATCTGCACATTACGCTACTTTTAGCCTTATAGGGGACCTATTATGCAAAAATCCCTTTTATAAGGGGCTTAAACACAGTTGTGTGGGAACAGTGTGTGATTATAGCCACCCTGTTGTGGTAAAAATTAATTAATTCTATTTTTTAAAATCACGTTTCATAAAAACAGTCTGCAGAAACACTTTGATTGAGATTCTCCATTTGTACGTGTCATCAAAAAGTGGGGGGAAAGCCCCGCCCACTAATGGCGATCTCTCCTTCATTAGCATAGACAGCCCTGAGTGAGAAGCAGCCCGTTGCCATTAGGGTTTTAAATCTGCCGCACAGGCATTTGTAGCACCGCCCTCTTTTGAAAAGAGCACAATCTCATTTGAATTTAAAGCGACAGTCACCAAAACAGCACAGTTTGAATCAAAGCCTAAAATGGGGCAGTTTCAAAGAGTCATAAAACATTATTTGCGTGTTATTTTTAACTGAAACTTCACATACACACTCTAGGGACACCAGAGACTTATTTTACATCTTGTAAAAAGAGGCATAGATCTATTTTCTGATCATGTTTTTGCATCTTAACCTTCAGATCTATGGAAGCCCGTTCCCGCCACTGAATCAAAAAAAATAATTGAAAAAAAAAAAAAAACTTAAAAAAAAAAATTAAGTCAGAATTCTGAGTTATAAAGTCAGAATTGCAAGTTATTAACTCAGAATTGTGAGTTTTAAAGGAGTTTCCTGTTATGGCGATTGGCCATAAATGAAGTGTTAAAGACTCTTTCTTTAGGTTCTCTGCTTCTGATGTGGTATGGATTCGCAGCCCAGTTTACCAATAAAGGCCAGGAATACACAGTATTTGGTTGACACTTTTACTGAACTGAAATATAAACTAATATAACCCTTTTAGATTTAGCCCTTTATAATGTCTATGTACGATATGTTGCAGCTCCCAAGTATACACCATACGAGGGCACTCTTGCAACATGAAACAAATAACAGCTGCGATAAATCATATAATTGTTACACATATAATAGATAAATAGTAATGAAATCCTAATTTTAGACATTTGGAGGAACCACACAACCTATAGCTAGTTTCAGGCGCTCTGTTTAATGCTTTATAATTGCTATTTAGACCAAATGGTAATAATTAAAAAAAGAACAAATCCATACGAATAAATAGACAGCCTAGTTCAACTATATATTTCCTTTTAGAAAGCGTGATAAACATTAAAAAGTCAGATATAGGCTTTATGTTGTGATTATGAGCTAATGTGCATGCGTCTTTAAAACTCCATTTATGGCCAGCCGGCATAACAGGAAACTCATTTGTAACTCGGAATTCTGACTTTATAACTCGGAATTCTGACTTTATAACTCGGAATTCTGACTTTATAACTCGGAATTCTGACTTTATAACTCGGAATTCTGACTTTATAACTCGGAATTCTGACTTTATAACTCAGAATTCTGACTTTATAACTCAGAATTCTGACTTTATAACTCGCATTTCTGACTTTATAACTCGCAATTCTGACTTTATAAGTCAGAATTCTGACTTAATTTTTTTTTTTAAAGTGTTTTTTTTTTTTTTCAATTATTTTTTTTGATTCAGTGGCGGGAACGGGCTTCCATACAGATCAGACACCAAACTAGCTGAAGAGTGTAATGTCTCACCGTCTCATCCTCCAGCAGTAGGTGCAGGACAGGATCACCAGGCCTGTAGTCTCTGCTGAGCTCTGCTGATCTCCACACCTCTGCAGGGTCTGGGATCCAGACTCGAGCCAACTGCAGGCAAACATTCAAGTTAGTCTGAATCACAGTGACATTCAAACACAGATGTAAAATGATCTAATTTATGCAATTGATATAATGATTATTATATTTAATATCTCAATGTTTTATTAAAGCAATCAACAATAAACTTTATAGTAGTTATGAATTTAATTTGAACTTGTTTTCTTTTAACTTTAATAAAACTGCATTGAATATTTTAATAAATGCATTTATATTTAAAACAAAATAACATACATGTTTGTCTAGATTTAATGTTAAATATTTCAATTTTACCTAAATTTAAAGTGGCAAATCTCTCTATAATATATTGATTTTCTTTCAACTTTCCTTAAGTATCTGAGAGGTCAATACATTCATATTTATATAATTTAGTTCACTTTTAAATTTTATTTCAGCTTTACCCAATACATTTTTAATACATATACGTAAATTTATACAAACTTAAACACTATTAAGCCTCTGTGAATCTCCAAACAAACCAGGAAAGCTGCTGTACGCTTGGTCTGTCTGGATCACATTTGGTTTCACATGTTTCCATTGCACAGATGTGAAAGTAGCTGGAATTAAACACTCATACCTTCGAGTAAAGCTCCGGGGCTGCCATTGAGCTCTGCCTGATCTCCAGCTACTCCAAAAACATGACAACTCCAGCCATTTAGACAAAAGCACACGTTGAGAAACGATAAAGTTTCTGCAATCGCTCGGCTGCTAGTGTGGAAGTGTGACAGGCGCCGGGGAAACGCATTGAGCGGCACAGTTTAATAACTAACAGCTGTTTTTTATGGGAAATGACCATTTATTCCGCCAGGGGACGCGCGGTGGCTCAAAACTATGGCGGCTCCATTAAACCGCGTTCAAAATTTAGCGTGGTTTTTGTATTATTGGAAAAATGTGTTGACAAAATTGTGAAATCTTTTTGTTAAATGGATTATGAAGACAACTTTCTGACATAAAAATGTAAGTTTGTTTCCGTTATCATTATAAAACACGTGAAAGTAAAAAACAATCTCCTACTAAACTACAACGGTTATGATTGGTTGATCCTGATTGACGATGAGAAAAGTAACATAAACCACTTGGCAATGCGTTTGCTTCAGCAAAGTTACTATAAAAAGACTGTTATACTACAAAATTATAAATTTATTATTACAAAAAGAGCGTTATATTATTTAATAGCATATATATTAGCGTTTTTCACTTGTCATACTATTTCTGTGGGGAAATTATTTGGAAATTTTGTATAAGAGCAATTTTATCTTTTATTTTCTAGATTGACGCACAATATACTTGTCTTTTCTATAATTTATTACACATTGCTTGTGGAGGAATTAAAGTAAAAAAAAAACAGGTCGCCAAGTTATTTTGTGAGTAAACCGTGCCGCCCTGTGGCGATTATGAGTTACAGCACCGTGTCCATGATTTTAATAAGGTACTGTAAATGTTATTAATATAGAGAGATTTTCCTCAGGCCCGTAGCCAGCCTGGTGAGAGGGGTGGTTCTTTTATTTTTTTCAAAAAGTGGACCTTTTTGCAGTTATACGCCTTTTAAATACTGGATTTTAGTTTTTTTTTTTTTTGCTGGATTATTCAGATGTCATCATAACCACACTTTTTGATGTACTAAAAGTATTTTTTTTTTAATTGAAATAAAGAAACATTCTAACAAATTTATTACATCATATCATTAGGAAAAAGAAATAGGAATCTGTTAAAGTTTTAAAGTTTAAAAAACTGTAGTTTACTGTCATTTATTAGACAAAAAACAAACTGGCCAGCACATGCAACTGCCCTCAGTCACAATTTGGCCATTTCAATAAAAATAATAATTAAAACATAATAATAATAATAATAATAATAATACAATAATAATAATAATAATAATAATAATAATAATACAATAATAATAATAATAATAATACAATAATAATTAATTCTGCAGAATTTTTCTTGCCTCTTTGGTTAAAAAAAAGTAAATTTTAAAATTCCTGGATATCAACAATAGCCTAAATATATTCATATCAATTTAATATGGTCCACTTCTGGTGCTTCACCTTTTTATTGCTCATTTTTATTTCAGAAATAAGGACCAAGATTTAGAATAAAGTTACCTGTAAAATGTTTTCTCTGTTTAAAAACAATACAGTAGTAAAAGAATACTTCTCTTACATCAGATTATAGTCCCACTGAAGCAACAGCCGAGAGAGGATTCCGTTTGGTCTTAAAGCCTTTTTCAGTGGATTATTTTCATTATTTATGATGGCAGTGCAGTCAAAATAGGATAAATGAGCTCGTGTGTGGGACAAATTCTGGTCCATTGTCAGTGAGAGGTGGGTCTTGGTCAGAGCAGGGTGTCCTAGCCGGGCTCACGTTCTGTTCTAATGTCTTGCTTCTGTCTTTAATTATATTCATCTGTCTCCATATTCTACTGCATCCCAGAATATTACACAGCACCAAAAATGTAAAAATATATATTCAATATATTTAATGTGTTTTTGTCCACAGCCGAGCGCAACTCGCCGTGACGGAGATTCTCGAGTCTGTGTGCTCCAATGAGATGTGCTCTCTTCAGCGCTCACCATGACAACGAGACTCACAGCAGTGACGTCGCATTGTAAACATTTGCATATGCATTCCTTTAAAGCTCGTCGGTTCTCTCTCAGTGTTGTCAGTTCGCTCGGTGTTGCTGTTTGTACTTGACCAAGGTGAGTTCAATACCTGACGGTACGAGTGGAGCCACGCCAATCTCACGAAGTCCGCTTCGTGAAGCTTCACTCGGGCCCGTCTGTGCTGTAGTTCCTTGCGGTTTGCGTACATAAACGCAATATCGCGAAGAATATTACGTGTTTGTTGCTCGAAATGTGCCGCCGAGCAACATTCCAGTGAACACTGGCACGGACTGGCGCCCGGTTAGCTCGTGCACTCCCTGGGGCGAGGCGGCTTGTGAACCCTAGGCAGGGAGCAATACAAGCCGTGAGGACCCTCAGGGAAACACGGGAGGCCGGTAGTGGGACCCCGCTGCGAGGGTTATGGTGGGTGGGAGCAGCGAGGCTCACTCATCATCTATTTTAAACTATAGTTTCAAACTTTAGTTTACTATAGTTTAAAATAGAAACCATGGTAACTAATGTTTTAACTCTGTCTGGCTGTTGTAATGTTTTGCTTTGTCTTTCAGCAGAGCTGTTGAGCAAAGAAGGACTATTGAAGACAACCGCGGGTTATATTCACGAGCGCGCGCATTATAATGTTTCCGTGCTGTTTTCTGAAAGTTTATCTTGTTTAGATATGTTTGCAGGTCAAACTAAATAAACTATCCTCTTTCTAAACACCTGTCTCGTGTTTTATTGGTCCTCTACAGCAACACACTGTCATATAAGTCTGTTGAATGCATTTGTATGCAACATGGTTTGACAATAAAGTAGTCTAACAAATAAATAGTTGTTATAAATGTACCTTCATTAGTCAACTTTTGGTGTAGGTAATAAAAAGCTAATCAAAGATGTCCTAAGACATAATGGTAATGTTATGGTTGTTACATAACTGTATTTATTATTATTCTGTATGTTTAAAACCAGCAGAATATAATATATATTTAACAAGTCATGAACTTACTATTATTAAAAAAAAATGCTTAATAAAAAATGTCCTAAGACAAGAATGGGTATTGTTTTGGTTTTATGTCAAACTACTGTTGGTTTTAGGTTGACTACAGCAGGTATAGGCTACCTATATCAAAATATTGGTAGTCGGAGTTATTTTAATGACCCAAATGTCTCTTACTCAAGTACTTTTAGCATGCAAAAGTCAAATTTAATTTATGAAAGTCAATATTAATTTATGAATGATTATACCGGTCCAATTTCATTTGGATTGCATCCTAGATCACCTTCTGAAGTGGTTTGAGCGATCGGATTTATATCCGAGTCACGTGACTCGCGTCACATTATTGTGGCTTTGAGGCTCCATAGAATTACTGGCCATAGTTATTTAAAATGACACTTTATTACAGTATATATTAAATATAGATATATTATATAATATTAAATTACATAAAATAATTAAAAGGGACAAATCAAAGTCAGGAGGTCTTTGCTAAATGTTGAAATTATGTGTGCTATAATTTAGCTGGGTGATAACAAATGCGTGACACTCGAAAATTAAGCAATTACGAAGCAAGCCAGCATAGCAGCAAATGACTGACAAATGTGGGTTACTGCACAATGATACTAATGCTAGTCATTTTCAAATCTATGGGTCCTATCATACACCCGGTGCAATGTGGCGCAAGGCGCGACACAATTGTAGTTTGCTAGTTTCAGCTTGGCGCAAGAGTCGTCACGCTGTTTAAATAGAAAATGCATTTGCGCTCATATCTAAAAAAAAGTCTAGAAAAAGAGGCGTGTTGAGGCGCATTGCAATTTTGAGAAACTTTAATAGACTGTTCTATAGACCAGATCAAAGCCGGTCTATTGTCCAGCGCAGAGGGCGTTAGTTGTGCGCCTCGCTTACACATTGCTTAATACACACAGGATGTACAGCAATACGCAAATATCTTTACATTTGAATACGATATAAAGTGGGTATCAGACCAAACAAGAAGCACTGCATTAAATATTTCTCCGCGTCATGTCTTTAAAATATGTAAATTAATTTTACCCCAGTAAATTCAATGGAGTTTCTGCACTAGCCTGCTGCTAATGACGACGCCTGTGTTTAAACAGTTTTTCATCTCTTTTTACGCTTTAAAAACCAAATGAATGCTAGTCTATTTTACCGATTATGTTTTAATTACATTACGACATCGATGCTGTAAAAGCAACCTTATGAAATTGAAAATAGTCACATAAATCTTTCACCGGAAGTTCATTACTGGCTGAAAAAGCCTAATGTTAGCTGTGCATATAGCCCATTCTATGATCAGTCTGTTTATTAGATAATCATTTTTTCACACATCTCATTGTGAGACTAGACTTTAAACAAACCAAAACTATTACATGTAGTTCTCAAAGTTATTTATGATAGCAAAAACGCTAGCAGCTCATTTAAATATATTTTAAACAATTAATGATTTCTCAATAGCCAAATATACTTCTTTTAAAAAGAAATTATGTCAAAATTCAGAAACAACAGATCAGTCTGACAGCGCATGTGCAAAACTAGTTTATTTACAAAACAAATGGCACGGTTGTGACAGTAAACGGTTGTACAGCTCAGATAAATCATTTGGGTTGTTATGACAACACAACCTAATCGACCAATCAAAGAGGAGAGGGCAAATAAACATCACCCGAGAGAGAGACAAACAGCTTTAAGGCCATTTTCATAATTAACAAGTCGGAGGCAAACAGCGAATGTCAACAAACTAAACTATTAAGAGCGTGTCGACTTTCTTCAGCTCTTCAGGTTAACGTCTACAAGCCATTTTTGTTTCTTCCAGGAGGCACAGATTTGGCAGAGGAGGTGGGTGTGATTATTTCAAGTCCTGTCCATATTCATGCAAGTCTTATAGTTATGAGAAAACAAAAACAAATGTAAAACTCTAAAATAATGTCAAAATGACTTATTTGGTCAGACCGCCATGTTTAAACCTTGGCACTGATGTTGCGAGTTAAATTCAAGTGCAATGGTGGCAGAGTTGACCAAAAAAAACAAGTATTTATATCAAGAGTGTTTCTATATTTGAAGACAACAAGAGTAAGAAAGGATAGGAAAAGACAGACGAAACAGTAAGATGAATGTAAGGAGCAGCAGGCGGCAGGACTGGCGTTAGACAGCGAGTTTGCTGGCCATCAGAGACTGTTTCCGCTGGGGAAGATCCTGAGGGGTGGGGATGTGGTCTCCGGTGATCTCAGTCTTCTCCGCCGCCGCTGCCGGAAGCTGTTTGTTCTTCATCTTGGCTTTGGCCATGTTATAATCGCCCGAATCAAAGTATTTTTGCTGCTGGAGAGAACAAAATATATGAGTTGCAGTGAAGTCATGTCAGCTCACTTTTTCAGCAGCGCTAATTATTGAATTTATTTTGTAATGAATGTTTTCTAGGGCTGCACGATAATGGGGAAAACAACCGACACTGCGATATTTAGTTTTTCTGCAATACGTATTGCGATATGAATATGATTTCACATTGATGATGACTTGAGTAATGCTATTCGGAAAGAATTCATCATTTTACATTGACCGAGACGATTTTATAGGGGAGTGTATCTGCATAAATCGATGTAAAAGTTGGTGGGCATAGATTCATATTTTTAATCTAGATTAATCTCACTGTTATTTTAGAATTAATCTAGATTAAAATGGCTCATTTGAATTCTGCCGAAAGCATTCAGAATGTGTGCTACCCAAATAATAAATCTTTGAGAATGGGTTATTCAAGCCAGGTGGTGCATTAGACCAGGGGCTCACCTCCCGTTTCCAAAATGCCTCACAAACTGCTTGAGAAAATGTTCTACTATGAACATTGGTGATGGAATAAATTATGTTCAATAAGATGTACTTGTGTTTACTAACTGTTTATTCAGTTAAACATGAATGTTGAACTGTAGGCCTACAAAAGCTCCAAACAGCGATTTTTGATGACCTTAATCTGACTAAAGTCATAACTGAACTAAACAGAAATGGAATTAAGACATGTGGAGTATGCAGATATTAGTGGCATTATTGAAGTAAACACCGCAATCAAACTATCACCGTCATGTAGGACTTTGCCATATTTTCGGACAAGATCCACACACGTGGCTGTCAGTAAAGGACCGCACACGCACGCATGCATGCGCACACACACACACACGAATGCGGAAGTTTTTTTTCTTTCCATTTGACGTGTTATTAAATTGCATAACACTCACCAGTCCTTACGCCTGTTTCACACCGCAAGCGAAAGTAGTGCGTGAGCAGCACGTATGGAGAGCGCAGCTCTTCGGCAGCTGCTGCGGAGATCAATCTATCTCTGTCTATTCTATCTAGTTACGCATCTCTCTCTCTCATACATATATACATATAATATATATATATATATATATATATATATATATATATATATACACATTTTTTTTTTACTTTTCATCTGCACCGCGGCAACTTCCTCCTATGCTTTTTTCTTAACCTGCAAATCTTTAATTTACAAAATATATAGATCATACAGTACTGTATGCTTCTCAAGTTCTATGAGGAGTGTCATTCATGTCTGGTGCACTCAGAAACAGATTTTTGATTACCTTAAAAGGACCATTGACACGCGTGTCACGAAACGCGGAGGTTTTTTTTTTCCATTCTGCGTGCGTTATCAAACTCCATTAAAACAACACTCTGCCCACCAGTCCTTACTTCACAATTTTATCCAAAATCTTGTTTGTGATGGACAATATGTTGCTGAATGAAAGTGCCAAACTGCAGTCAGTTAACAAAAAAAAATAAATAAATAAATAAAAACACCCGAAATTACATGAAACTCCGGAGGAAATGTAGACAGAACAGTGACGCAACGACGTTAATCAATCTATGTGAAATAAGATCATGAAAGGAGCATTCAAAACACAACTCATGTAATCACTATTACATTATTGTCTTATTACTGATGTCCATGTGAGCAGTCACAAGCCCCAACCCTAGAAAAAAGGTGTTCCCTGATTTTGATGACAGCTTTCCACATGTTAGTAGTAAGCTAATGTGATGTTAATTGCACAATGCAAATCTTAAATTCATGCTAACAAGCAAATGATTAAAAGTAGTATATTAATGCAGTTCAAATATATAAAAGATGAATTAATGTATATTTTAAACTATAATTATACTGTTCAATTAAAATGATTAAAACTTTGATCAAATAATAAAAGTCATCCACCATAATTTTGTGGCTCAAATGTATGGGTTCAGGCACCGGTACCATTTTAAAAGTATCGATTTTGCACCGGTATCGAAATAACCCCAAACGATAGGCTCAGAAATGCAATAATCAAATGTAATATAAGCCCATATATATTATTTTTATAAGCAATAAATCTTTGTTAAAGTGGAAAACTTTATCATTTTTTGGTGCCCAAATGGTTTCAATTAGCTTGAAATCTTAAAAATCGCCACACGTCTTAAAAACAAATAAAAATTTAAATCTTTCCCAGTTTTAGAACCCATTAGGTCATGTTACATTAACTCCAACATGACATTGCAGATCCTGCGATGTGACTATTGCAGGTTGCAATATCGATGTAGAGACGATATATTGTGCAGCCCTAGTTTCTCATCTACCCATCTATACTGAAGGGAGAGTTTACCCAAAAATGCAACTTCTGACATTGTTTACTCAACCTTTATTTGTTGTTTCAGACCTCTAGGAGTTTCTTTCTGTTGTTGAACACAAAATAAATAATTTTAAAGAAGGTTGAGGCCTATTGCACAAAACTAGTTGAGCACAGAGCTGCAGAGTAACTATTGGCTTGACAAAACATCAGCGTTTATAACTTGTGTTATACGTTTTCATTTTAAAGTATTCATTCAGTATTCTCGAACCATGTTTATTGCTTTGTAGCAAGCAGTGTAGTGCAAAGTTCACCATGGTGAAGAAACTCGAAACACCACCCCAGCTTCTTGAGCCCAAAAACCTAGGCCATGTCCACCAGCCATGTTGGCCAATCAGAAAGAAGAAAAGAGTGTAAAGCGAAGAGCAAAAAGGAGGTGAAAACTCCGGTTCTAGTGTCCACACGATTACACTGTACCTGGAGTTTCTGAAAATCTTCACCCTAGTCAAAGTTTTCATAAAGTTCCGGTTTCAGTCACCCGATACTCAGTTTTCATGTGGACAAACAATGAAAGTGTAGAAAAAGTGCCATTTTGAAAAGACCCGTGTTCGTGTGCACAGGGTCACAGTTCGCTCAAACTAACTGCAAACTTACTTTGGTAAAACCCAAACCGACCGTGTACAACAGGTCTCAGGATAGACCTGTAACCATTGACTTCCACAGTATTCATTTTTTCCTACTATGCAAGTCAGCGGTTTCTAGTTTCTAACATCTAACAAAATCTTTTCCTTTGCGTTCAACAAAATAAAGAAACTCAAAGGTTTGAAAGCAGCTGATGGTGAGTAAATGCTTTTTTTTGGGTGAACTATCCCTTTAAATGTTATGGGTTAAACAAAAAGCACATTATCGACTCTCAGCCATGAAGCTCAAAACAGCTTTTCTTTGTTATTGTTAAAACAAACTCTGAGCCTGACTGCTGCACTCAAGCGAAATCATGGTGTAAAAACTTACCCCCTTTTGCATTCTTTTCCGCAACAGATCCGACCCGCCAGGCCTGGCTCCCAGATGAGGGTATCGGGCCTTCAGTTTGATCTCCTCTGCCTTTTCTGGACTCACAACAGTGTCCTGCATCTCCTACATTAGATGCGGAAAGGAAACATTTCAGACTACAAAAAGACGATTGGCAGAGCTTAGCTTGATTTTTGCACTCTGAAACACATTTTTAACAGTTTGTCATCATGTAAAATGCATGTTTTTGGCCGATTATGGCATTAGACTGAGGTAAAATGGGTTTTATATTCATACATTCTGACTATCTCCTTAATATCATTTCAGGAAAGTATTCCTTGCAAATTCTTAACAGAGAAATCATATTAGCAGCCAGTGACTATCAAAACACAACATTGTTCACTGTCAAATATATATAGTGCTGATGTTGCTGTTTTGCATTCATACTCGATGTGATTTTAGACCGAATATTCAAAGTAACATGGTAAACAATATAGGGACCATGTCACAAGTTGGCACTGTACAAAAATAAACAAATGTCCTAATATAAGACTCAGTGGTTTTTAAAGAGACAGTTCAATTAAATATGACGATTCAGTCATCATTTCCGCATCCTCTACTTGTTCCAAACCTATTTAAGTTTCTTCTTTTGAGCACAAAGGAACATATACTGACAAATGTAGGACAAAACTGCCACTGACTGAACATTACATTTTTTTTCCTGCCATGAAAGTCAATGGCTGCTTTTTTTTCCAACATTATTCAGAACTTCTTGTTCTGTGTTCAACCCAAGAAAGAAATTCGTAAAAGTTTAGAACGGCTTAAGTGTTGAGTAACTAAATGGTGAAGAAACGTTCATTTTGAGGTAAAATTTGCATTTAAAGTGATAATTACTACTAACTAAATATGATTTACATTCGACCAACAACAGACGAAGTTGGTTCTATATTCACACGCTCATTCACTTTTAAACCGTGACAACTTTGTGACACGTTCCCTTCATTGTTTACCAAGCTTTTTCATTTACCAAATTCGCTTTTCCCGTTTAACTAATTTTAAAAAGTATTATTTAAATAAAATCAACTAAATGCTAATCTTTTATTAAGGAAAACTATGCCATGATTCTGACTGAGGTAAAGTTGGTTTTGTATTCGCACATTCGTTCCTTTTTAAACCGTGACAAATTTCGTGTATTGTTTACCAGGCTAATTTAAATATTCGGTCTGAAATCGCATTCAAGTATGACTTCAAAACAACATTAGCACCATTTAATTTACGGAGTCTGTGAACAATTGTTGTGCTTTGATAATCATCGGCTGCTAATTTGATTTTCCTATTTACGGTTTGCAAAAAAAACTTTTCTAAAATTATATTATTCAGGGTAAAGTCTGAATGAGCAAATAAAAAAAACTGAATGATTAGTTGATTTGATAGCAAATATTCCACCAAATAGATTACACACACGTTATAATGCATGTATTAATAGAGAAAGTTGGTTCTATATTCGCACAATCGTTCAGTGAGAACATGACACTCTCCCTATATTGTTTACCATGGTACTTTGAATATTCAGTCTGAAATCACATGTACTTTGATAGTCATCAGTTGCTAATATGATTTCACTATTTACAGTTTGCAAAGTATACTTTTCCTGAAAATATATTATTATTATTATTAAGTAAAATGTTTAATGTTTTAAATGTGAGAACTTTACTACAATCAAAAACTGGGTTAAATAAAGAATAAATAGAGCTTTAACATTAAGTTGTAACAACTGGTAACATAAAAAACAGCATTAACAATACAAAAATGTAATGATTGGTTGATTTGATTGCTTATTTTTCACCAAATCCTGAGAACTTGTGACACTCCCCCTATATTGTTTACCATGGTACTTGAATATTCGGTCTGAAATCACATGCAAGCACGACTTGAAAGCAACACTAGCCCTATTTATTTGACTGTAAACAATGAACTTTGATAGTCAGTGACTGATAATGTGATTTCACGATCTACAGTTTGCGCAGTATACTTTTCTGAAATTATATTATTATAAAAAAAGTTCAAATGTGCAAACTTTAATCCAATAAAAAAATGGTTAAATAAATTATAAAGAGATCTTTAACAATGAATTGTAACAACTAATTACATAAACAACAGCATTAACCATATAAAAATGAAAGATTAGTTGATTTGATAGCTTTCACCAAATACATCACATACACGTTAAAATATACATATCATACATATTGAGGTATGGTTGGTTTTATATCAGCACATTCGTTAGGTGAAAACTTGTGACACGGTCCCTATATTGTTTACCATGGTACTTTAAATATTCGGTCTTAAATCACATGCAAGTATGATTTAAAGCAACATTAGCACTATTTATTTGACTGTGAACAAACAATGCACTTTTATTTATAGTCATAGGCTGCTTACATGATTTCCACATTTACAGTTTGGAAAGTTATATTATTGAAATTATAAAATCATTATACTGAAATTATAATATTATTAAGGAAAAGTCTGAATGTGCGAACTTTACTACAATCAAAAAATGGGTTAAATAAATACATAGAGGTTTAACATCGAGTTAAACAACAGTATTAACAGTACAAAAAAGAAATGATTGGTTGATTTGATGGCTTATTTTTCACCGAATCATGAGAACTTGTGGCACTCTCCCTATATTGTTTACCATAGTACTTGAATATTCGGTCTGAAATTACATGCAAGTAACGTTATGACCTGAGAGCAACACTAGCCCCATTTATGTGACTGTGAACAATGTACTTTGATAGTCATCGGCTGCTAATACGATTTCCCCATTAATAATTGGCAATGAACACTTTTCTGAAGTTATATTCTTAAGGAAAAGTTAAAATGTGTGAATATAAAACCAACTTAACCTCAATCACAATATAGGAATGCTTTATTTAATCAAAAGTCAGAAGCAAGCAACGATAAATAAACTAATATGCTTCCCAAAATGCGTTTAAATACACTCTTACGCATCTCAAATGAATATATATAAAACATATGATCCTCGTTTTCAAATATCTGACACATTTAAACATTATTGTTTTGCTAAAACGAGGCTTTATCTGCTGAATCAACACAATCACATTGTCAGATGCGTTTAGGCCCTCAGAGAAAAACGTGTTTGAATGAGCAAACCTGCTGCTCTTCTGTGCTGGTCTCCACTTCACCGGACATCACGACAAATTATAAATGCAAAAAAAACAAAACAAAAGGACATAAAACACAAATGAGGAAGACTTGGCTTCACTTCGCCCCGGGACAGCCGTTATCGTAACTGACCGCCCGCCGTTGCTGCTGTCTTGAAAATCCTAAATGTTCTTCTTCGAGAGGAAAAGAGCGGCTCATTCTGTCACTGTGAGCTGCACCGCTGTGCTGTGGACTGGAGAACAAGTGCATAGACCATTTCAATGTTGTCATGTCATTGGCCCATAAACATTTCCTGCTTGTTATTAAACTATTTCATAACTGTAACAAGAGGCAATTCAATCATAACCTAATGTTAAAACAGCTATCATAACATTATTTATCAATATGTGGGTCTTTTTGGATTCTCAGAAGCTACAGAAATAAAAAATTTAAAGCAGGAAATAGGATGGGACCATTGTTTTTGTTTACATCCTTCAAAATGGTCTATAAACAAAAAGCGTTACAACAAAACAACTGCACAGCACAACAAGTGCATGATATTATATGTTAAGTGTACTATTAAGGTACAACCAATATACTAGAGATCTACATTATTACCTTCTTTATTTTGTATGGGACATATCTTATTTACAAAACATATGGTAATCGTGTCCTTTTTTTTATAAGTTGTTTACAAACAGACAGAGAAAATGTCGTATCTATGTCTGTTCTAATTGCAGATTTTAGAATTGTACCCTCGTATAATTACATATGTTCCGTTTTCCTTTACGTTTTTATAATTACAGCTATTTACGCACGTAACATTTATGACAGCAATTTAATTCAAACAAGAATTCTCAAGTTCGCAGCTTTCTTTTTCCACAATTTTTAATTGAAATTGATGTATTTAATAAATCTCTTAAGCCTTGTCAGATCACACAATTTTGCCACGATTTCGGTACAATTTCCTTTCCTTTCATTTCTGTGTGTGCATGTTTGCATGTTCTCCCCTTGTTGGCGTGGGTTTCCTTTGCGTGCTCCGGTTTCCCCCACAAGTCCAAAGACATGCGGTACAGGTGAATTGGGTATGCTGGATAAGTTGGTGGTTCATTCCGCTATGGCAACCCCAGATAAATAAAGGGACTAAGCCAAAAAGAAAATGAATGAATAAAATCTATAAGTTACTTAAGGTTACTTAAATAGGTACTTAAATAGCCAATTAAATAGTTACTTCATTACTTAAATAGCTACTTTATTACTTAATTAGTTAGTTAAATATCTACTTAGTTAAATATCTACTTAAATAGTTACTTCATTACTTAAATAGCTACTTTATTACTTAATTAGTTACTTAAATATCTACTTAGTTAAATATCTACTTAGTTAAATAGCTGCTTAGTTACCTCGTTACTTAAATATCTACTTAGTTAAATAGCTCCTTAATCAGTTAAATATCTACTTTAATAGCTACTTAAATAGTTACTTAAATAATTAAATAACTACTAATTTACTTAAAATGTTACCTAAATACTTACACACACACACACACAGAAATCATCACATGAAGCATTCGCAATAAAAATTTTAATGTACATAATAATCAAAAACTAGTGAGTTACATTTTCTTACATATTTTACAATGATAAAAATAGAGCTCATGGAAATCGGAAAAGCTTTTAATGAATCTAAATATTGGTCCATGGTGGATTTCTTTGATTGAAGCATGAATAAAAATACACACTGAATAGACTGACTTTTGAAAGTGTAAACAGAGTTTGGAGTTAAATGTGAGCAATCGTCCTCAAACTGCATCCATTATTGTTTTTAATAACGATGAACAAAACGTAACCTGTGCACTTCTCTGAAATCTCCACATAACAGAGAATCCCCATAAACTCTCATAGAACTGAGAAACCAGCTTAAAATAGGAGCAACCAAAACGACCCATCAGTTCTGCATCCGGGACACCAGATAATACAGCAGGAAGAAGACCACAACCAGACCCACGGACACGTAACACAGGATCTTTCTGTTGTCTCGACCCGATCTGACCATTGTGGAAAACCTCTTCACGCTTCCAGTCAACAAGCCTGTTGCGCTGAGAAAGTTGGAGTCCTGAGTAAACAAGGATGTAAAGCACATGATGACGAGTTACAGCCTTCTGCCAACAATGCAAATACAGCATTAACACACTCATATATTCAGTGGCCGAGAGAGATAAACATGCTGTTATTTAAGAAACCACATGCAATTACAAAAAACACACCAGCAAATTAAGAAAAGATCTTCATCAGATTGACAGCATACGTGTTGCAAAGTCTCTCAAAGCAAACAAATTAAGAATTTACGCTGCATTTTCTCACAACACAGGCAAATAGCATTGAACACAATAGAAATGTTTCAAAGGGACCCAAAAACGTAACAGTCCCAGCTATTTAGGTTATGGTTATTGAGGCTAATATTATACTAAAACAAGGGAATTGTGTAGTCAGGATGTTAAGATATGCAAAAAACTAATCTTTCAAGGATCAGCTACAACTCCACTGAGCAATAGCCATGGCACAATAAACAAATCCCAGTCAGGTCCATCACAATTTTGGGTCCCCCTTAAACATTTCCATGGTTTTCTGTGCTATCTGCATGTGTTGTGAGAAAATGCAGCGTGTTTTCTTAATTTGTTTGCGTTTTGGAGATTCGCAACACGTATGCTGTCAAACCGATGAAGATCTTTGCTGAATTTGCTGGTGTTTTTTGTAATTGCGAGTGTTTTCTTAAACTGCAGTGCGTTACGCTCTTTCGGCCACCGTACATTTACACTCACCATGCCATCTAAATAGGTATTCTGTTCTTCGGCATCTTTGTCAATGTCGTATGCTAGCTGCAGAGAAAGAAACAAAATGTAGATGACACAATTTAGGTTACTTTTAAAAATCTGATTATATATTTAGATTATTTTATGAATATAAAGTTATTGGTAATAATAATGCATATTTTTATATGTTTATTTAGATCTCCATTAGCCACTTCCAATCTTCCAAACTAATTTACATCAAATCATCATCAAAACCAATAGAAAAATTAAATAAATAAATACATTTACATTAAAAATAAAACTAATCCATAACAATAGACACCAATACAACAACCAAACAAAGACATATTTGCATTAAACTATAATTATATATGCAATACAACACAATAAAACATATAAATAAAGTATGAGACATTATATTAGTCAATAGATGATAATGATGCAACAGTTTTTAAATCATTTTTTACATTTATTTTCAACATTTAATGTGTACTCTCAAAGGTTTTAACTAAAAAATCTTGTTATAAGAGACAATAAAAACGACTTTTGCATCAACAAAAAGCTGGTTAAAATAAATAAATATAAAATAGATAGATAGATAGATAGATAGATAGATAGATAGATAGATAGATAGATAGATAATCACATAACGCAAGTATGACTTAACATTATCACAATTTAATTGACTGTGAACAATGTTGTGCTTTGATAGTCATTGGCTGCTAATATGATTCCCCCATTTAGTATTTGCAAGGAATACTTTACTGAAATTATATTGAGGAGAAAGTCTGAACGTACGAATATTAAACCAACTTTACCTCAATACAGGTGAACTATGCTTGATTTTTGGGTAATTTTACCATTGAGATTTTCAAATATGTTTTTTTTGTGTAGCTCATTATACTTTAAAATGAATTACACTTATGTTTATGAACCTTTTAGTATATTCACTGACAAGATTTCATTGCTTGTTTTTTGTTTATTTATTGGTACAACGAAAGGAGCTAATTTGATGCCAATAGTTTTGACTCTTATAAAAATAAAGATCCTCAATGTAAACCCATGTAAACGCAGATCCACTAGTAAATAACTGCGAAATCCCTTATTATTATTTCTTAAATAGAGTTTAGCAGATCCTGAACTAATTCTGACTTACAGACTTGAGTCTCGAGACTTTACTGGCCAGATTTTCCGCCATCCGCTTGTTTTCAGCGTCCAACATGTCATCCACAGCTCCATGTCCTGAAAATTACATTATTATTTCATTATTTTGGCCTGTTACAACATTCTTACCTGAACATTTTCATATTCAAGTAAATTTATTCTGGCAAAATCAACAACCGATGCTACTTTTAGACAAGAGAGACTTCATAATATTTCAATATCCTGTATAATATCATGTATTTATAGTACTACTAAATAAAAAGTGTAAGTAAGAACTGCATATTAAAAGAGAACTGCTACGTGTCACTTACCTCGATTCCATGGATCAGCCATTTTTAAAGAGCTAATCGGCTAACAATCTCCTGAAAATACTCTAAAACACGCCAAACACCGGCAAAAACTATTTGTTTTAACTGTAATAGAGTTATAAAGCTATTACCCACACATATGAGTCCAATAAAACGGTTGACAACAGTAAACAGAGCGCATTTATCTCGAAGCGAACCGCCAAACAGCAGCAGCAGCGTACAGTGAAGTGCAGCTGTCGCGAGGGAATTGTGGGATATGTTTATCCGCCGGTCATTCATTTTTCTATCATAAGGACTCTGTCTGATTGCATAAGCTTCCTAGCCTGCCATCTGCTTGCGTTTGGCTTTTAAACATTTTGTTCGGTTGCTATTATTTTATTAAACGACATCGATATGAAATAAACAGCGCCGGACATTGTGCTGGTAAGCGTCTTTATTTTATATAAAAACCTTGATAATATTGTCATGATGGCGATCGTAAAATACAATAATAAAGGATGCATATTGAAAATGAGACTTTGGATGTCTTACTGCGCTGTAATGCATTCAATTAAATGAAGAAAACATTCTATTATAACACAAAATACCAATAGAGGGGATTTAAAAATAGTAATCGTTTTAATGCTGATGTTTTAACAGGAGTTAGGAGATTAGATGACATTGAGAGCGGTCTATTCAGAAACTGTCATCTGAATCCTCATACCGAATAAAATAAAACCACTACATGTTTCAAAATATGTAAAATAATCGCGCTTTTTTGATAATGTACAGCTAAATTATCATACAACTTATATAAATATGTGTGTGTATGTGTGAAATAATACATGTATATATTTTATATTTTAGTGAAACTAAGCAATTCAAAGTAGCATTTTCGCTCGTGATTAGTTTCATGGAATAGTTTTTCTCTTAATAAAGGATTAGCATTTATTTAATTAAATAATCCTATTTTAAATTTGTTAAATGTGAAAACTAAAAGAAATATAAATGTAATTGTCTAAAAATATGAATATGCTTGATATCTGTGGAACTAACAAAACGAAATCTATGAGATCTGTTTATGCATAAACTATTTGATAATAGATATAGAAAACCCATTAAAATTAAGCTTTAACTAGTTATATTCCAAGTTGTATCAAATAAATTACATTCTCTGATTTTTATTTATTGTAACCTATTAATGTAATTTATGCATGTAACCTTTATTATAATGTTATACTATAACCTTAATTATAATGTAATTTATTAATGTAACCTTTTGCATTATTAATATTATGCAAAATGTTACATTTGGGTGAAGGTTTTTGAAACCATGCAATTAAAAAATAAATAAAATAATAATAATAATAATATATATATATATATATATATATATATATATATATATATATATATATATATATATATATATATATATATATATATATATATATATATAACATCGCAAATATAATTTAAGCCTAATAATTATTTTTGAGTGTAGGTACAACAAAATGCTAAAATGATGAATTAATGATGAAATGTAATGATTTTGACACAATATACATTGTAAAAAGTTCTAAAGAATTAAAGATTAATTGATTTGACTAAAATGTATTTTATGATGTTTTTATTTTTTTCAAGTGTTCATGTTTATTTTAATTAATATTATTTTTCTAAATTCTTTCTACAGTGTGGAGCACCAATTAGCCACAAATTGTCATAATGTTGGCCCGCAAAGGCCTTTTGCCCGATGGGTTCCTGTTGACGCGACTCGCTGAAGATGCACAACCCAGCCGCATTCGGCCAAAGTCACAAAGGGCACGTTTCATCACCAAGAGCGGCTCATGCAATGTTGCCCACAAGAATATACGAGAACAGGTGAGATATACTTATCAAATCTAGGCCAAAGAAATGTTTCAATTCACCCAGTTGCAGTGTTCATTAGAGATTACTGCTTCTCAGGGCCGGTTTCTCCAAGATGTGTTCACCACCATGGTGGACCTGAAATGGCAGCATTCTTTGCTCATCTTCACCTCAGCATTCCTCTGCTCCTGGATGCTCTTTGCCATGGTGTGGTGGCTCCTGGCATTCGCACATGGTGATCTAGAACCTCGAGATCCCAACGAACCCGGACCTGTGCCGTGTGTCACGTCCATTCACTCCTTCACTTCTGCTTTTCTGTTCTCCATTGAAGTGCAGGTAAGGACCAGTCTGGATAGAGAAGGCTCTGTTGCCACCTGGAATTATTATCACATGCATTTTCAGTAATTCAAATATTTTAGACCCCAAATACATTTTTATTTATTGTCATCCACTTGTGATTGGACTGACTGAAACGTAACACTAGGTGTATAAACAGTATAAACTGTTTACTTTATTTAAATGGGTCACGAACTACCTCAATTCTTTATTTTATACTGTTCACTGAGGTCCACTTATAATGTAATCAAAATTTACCTTAAAAACTCATAAAAAGGAAGCAATGGACTATTTTCTGTGCTGTTTTTTACCCTCATCATCAGAATGGCCAATTGTAAACTCAGAAGTAAAGCCCACTGCTCTGATTGGCTAACAGTTTTGCATATTAAAGATCTTTTCTGTTCAACAGAAGGGTTAAAACCACATGAGGGAGAATAAACAATGGAATTTTTTGGTCAACTATACCTTTAACAGCGTTGAACAGGAGGTGAAGTAGAAGTTGATCTTCTTTGGAGGCGGGGCTTATCCACTCTATTACATCATAGAGTAAAACATTCCAGAACCTGTGTTTCCGTCAGACTACCTTCAATATAATTTGTTTTTAGAGGAACCACAAAGTGTTGAGTTCTGAAGATTACAGGATGTTTTTTCTAGTACTATGAGCTCTTACATGTCAAAAAAAATGAGGGAATTTTGGTTTCACAGTTTAGGACCCCTTTATATAGTCTGTAAGATAATGAAACATTTGTAATACCAGGTGACTATTGGTTTCGGAGGACGAATGGTGACGGAGGAGTGTCCGCTGGCCATCATAGTCCTTATCATCCAGAACATTCTGGGCCTGATCATCAATGCCATCATGCTTGGCTGTGTGTTCATGAAGACAGCTCAAGCCAACCGCAGAGCAGAAACCCTCATCTTCTCCCGTAACGCAGTCATTGCCCCGAGGAACGGCAGACCAACACTGATGTTTCGCGTTGGAGATCTAAGAAAAAGCATGATCATCTCTGCCAACATACAGCTACAGGTGACAGATATGCTCATCTCTTTACTGGTGTATTTGTATCCATGTAGAACTTTAACATCCACAGAACCTTCAATTGGACAGAAAGTACTCTATTGTAGTCCTTTACACCAGTGTTTCTCAACCATGTTCCTGGAGGACCACCAGCTCTGCACATTTTCAATGTCTCCTTAACCAAACACACCTGATTCAGATCATCTGCTCATTAGCAGAGCCTGAAAGACATGTAATAGTTGTGACAGACAAAGGACAAGACAAAACGTGCAGTGTTGGTGGTCCTTCAGGAACGTGGTTGAGAAACACTGCTTTAAATCTTTAGTATGTCCTTCAAATTAAGATTTTTTAAATGATTATTTTATCACCAGGTTCAGACTACATCAAACCGACACATTTGATGTCAAAACGATTACAGATATGTAGTTGTAGCCTTGAAGTTAGTATAAATTCTGCCTTAAAGGGACAGTCCACCTTAAAATGAAAATTCTGCCATCATTTACTCACCCTTCACTATTTCAAAGCAGTTTGGATTTCTATCTTCTATTAGAACACAAAAGAAGATATTTTGAAGAATGTTGGAAACTGGCAGCCATTCACTTCCGAAGTAAGAAAAAATACGTACTATGGAAGTCAATGGCAGCCAATTTCCAACATACTTCAAAATATCTTCTTTTGTGCTCAACGGAAGAAAGAAACTCAAACAGGTTTGGAACCACTTGAGGATGAGCAAAAATTGATGAATTTATTAATTTTTTTAGTTAATTAATTTTAATCAGGACTTTTTAACAAGAAGCCACTTTGGTAGCCATTGTTTGTGGTACATTAGTTCTGCTTGTAAAATTGCATGGATTGTTAAAGCAGCGAAGTAATGATTGGTTGGGAAGGACAATCTAGCCTTACATGCTTCTTGAATGCAAGAATTTAGAAATTGGACATGAACAGTGATTTTCATACACACTGATTATCATAAGACAAATAAAAATTGTGTAGTGTTAACCAAAAATGCTTTAAATCATGCCTGAGTTTGATTCCATCCTGATCTTGATTATTTTGCTCCTCAGGTGATTCGGCGGACAGTGACAGCGGAGGGCGAAGTGATTCCTGTCTGTCAGTTAGATATCCAGGTGGAAAACCCTCTCAGGAGCAACGGCATATTCCTCGTCTCTCCGCTCATTATCAGTCACACCATTGACAGAGGAAGTCCACTGTACGAGCTCTCAGCACAGTCAATGGCTACTGAAGACCTGGAGATCATTGTCATTTTGGAAGGTGAATAGAGTCTATTTACCAGTACTGGGTGGCAGCTGGAAGGGCATCCGCTGCGTAAATCATATGCTGGAATAGTTGGTGGTTCATTCCACTGTGTTGACCCCTGATAAATAAGGGATTAAGCCGAAGGAGAATGAATGAATGTTTGAATGGAGTCTACTTAATGTAATTGTTTTGTTTAAAAGCCAAAGTAATTTTAAGGGATTATCACAGATAAGCTCTCCAATTTGTGACCCTGGAGCACAAAAATTGAGATTTATACATGATCTGAAAGCTGAATAAATACATTTTCATTGATGCTGGGATACAACAATTTCAAAATCTGGAATCTGAGGGTTAAAAAAAATCTAAATATTGAGAAAGCTGGCTTTAAAGTTGTCTAAATTAGGTTAATAACAATGCAGGCCCATAGCCGGGGGGTTCGGGTGGTTCAAAAAACCCAACCCTCACTGACAAAGATCCATAATTTGTCCTATACATGACCTCATTTGTCCTATTTTGACTACTATGCCATAATAAATTGTGAAAATAACCCATGGAAGAAGGCTTTAACACCAAGTGGAATCCTGTGTTGGCTGTTGCGTCAGCATGACGGAGGAAAGTGGAATGTGCTGGCCAGTTTGCCTATTAAATGAATGATATTTAAATGACAATAGGCTACAGTTTTCAATTTAAAACTTTAACAGATTCCTATTTATTTTTATAATGATATATGCTGTAATTGATGTATATATGATGTACAGTTGAAGTCAGAATTATTAAACCCCCTGAATTATTAGCCCCCCTGTACATTTTCCCCCAATTTCTGTGTAACGGAGAGATTTTTTCAACACATTTCTAAACATAATAGTTTTAATAACTCATTTCTAATAAGTGATTTATTTTATCTTTGCCATGATGACAGTAAATAATATTTGACTAGATATTTTTCAAGACACTTCTATACAGCTTAAAGTGACATTTAAAGGCTTAACTAGGTTAATTAGGCAGGTTAGGGTAATTAGGCAAGTTATTGTATAATGATGGTTAGTTCTGTAGACTATCGAAAAAAATAAAGTTTAAAGGGGCTAATAATTTTGACCTTAAAATGTTTTTAAAAAAATTTAAAAACTGCTTTTATTCTAGCCAAAATAACAAATAAGACTTTCTCCAGAAGAAAAAATATTATCAGACATACTGTGAAAAAAATGGGGTTATGATGACCATCTAACAAGCTAATCCAGCAAAAAATAGTGCTTGAAATGTCACTAAATGCAACCGATTTAAACCTCATAATTGAATAGAAAATGAGGAGAATAACTGCAAAATAATCCACTTTTTAAGAAAAAAGAACCACCCCTTTCACCAGGCTGGCTACGGGCCTGCAATGCATATTACTAATCGAAAATTAAGTTCTGATATATTTATAGCAGTAATAAATAGTAGAAAATAAGCAGTAAATTTACAAAATGTTTTCATGGAAAATGATCTTTCATTGACATTCTAATGACTTTGGCCTAAAACAGGGGTGTCCAAACTCGGTCCTGGAGGGCCGGTGTCCTGCAGATTTTAGCTCCAACTTGCCTCAACACACCTGCACGGATGTTTCTAGAAAGCCTAGTAAGTGCTTGATTAGCTAGCCCAGGTGTGTCTGATTGGGGTTGGAACTAAACTTTGCAGGACACCGGCCCTCCAGGACCGAGCTTGGACATGCCTGGCCTAAAAGAAAAACCATTAATTATTGTCCATTGCCAAATATACCCATGCAACAAAGTTTTGTGGTCCAGGGTCACATATGTTGCTTTAAATATCCAAAAAGCCTTGTGTCAAAGTCAGTGGAACAATATGATAAAAGCTAAATATAAGTATACATATATATTTATCATACAAAATGTAAGGCAACAGAACAGTGACTACGTTTACATGGACATCAGTAATCGAATGATTTGCCTTAATCTGAATGAGCCAATAATCTGATTAAGGTGTTTACACCAGCTGCTTTTTGAATGTTCCGTTCTTGATCCTGTTTTACATGTTATAGCACATAGATCGATTAACGTCATTGCTTCATCACGCTATCCACATTTACTCCGGAGTTTCATGTAATTTTGTGAGTTTCATCTATATTTTGTCAACTTTAACTGCAGTTTGCCACTTTCATTTTCAATCAGGAGCATTTCATGCATGCCCCCTGTGACAAACATGATATTGGATGAGAGTATGAACTGCTGGAAAAGAGTTGTTTAAATGGAATTTCATAGTATACGTCGTATGGGAAAAAAACGTCCAAATTTCATGATGCAGGTGTCTGTGGGCCTTTACTGACTCGGTAGGTGCAGAGAATAGTGTCCAACAGCCGCGTATGTTTGGACTATCCTGTCATCAAATGCGGCGAAAATCCTACACGATGGTAATAGTTTGATTGCATGTGTTTACATGTCTGTACTGCATTTCAATTATGCGACTAAAATCTGCATACTCCACATGTCTTAATTCGATATCTGTTTAGTCCAATTATGACATTATTCAGATTAAGGTAATCAAAAATCACTGTTTACATGGTAGACTCTTAATCAGAGTATTGTCTTAATCATATTAAAATCAGTTTATTGGTGTCCATGTAAACTTAATTGGTGTCCATGTGTACTTAATTTCTCATATAATATAATAAGTTATTATTTCTTTGCCATATCATTTTTATGCTCTCTAGAATATTTTGCTATGAAATCTGCTACGTGCTAATGTTTTTTTGCAACCTGCAAGACATTGTTATAATCATTAACAATTATTACACAATGATTGTAGTAGTAATAAATAGTAGTAAATAGGCAGTAAATGTACAAAATAATTTCATGGAAAATGATCTTTCCTTAATATTCTAATCATTTTTGGCATAAAAGAAAAATCAATAATTTTTGTCCATTGCCAAATATACCCATGCAACACAGTTTTGTGGTTGTATATGTTGCTTTAAATGTCCAAAAAGCCTTGTGTCAAAGTCAGTGAAACAGTAAGATAAAAGCTAAATATAAATATGCATATACATTTATCATACAAAAATGGAAGGCAACAATTTCTCATGCTATATCTGTCATATTTTTATGCTTTCCAGAATATTTTGCAACTTGCTAATGTCACTTATTCTTGGAACCAACTGCAATACATTGTTATAATCAATAACAATTATTACACAATGCTTAACATGTTTGCCTCTTTTCTCAATGTTTGCTCAAGAATGTAAAAGATTACCTTAAGTAGGGCTGCACGATATTGGAAAAATCTGATATCATATATATATATATATATATATATATATATATATATATATATATATATATATATATACATACATACATACACAGTTGAAGTCAGAATTATTAGCCCTCCTTTGAATTTTCTTTTTTAAATATTTCCCATATGATGTTTAATAGAGCAAGGAAATTTTCACAGTATGTCTGATAATATTTTTTCTTCTGGATTAAGTCTTATTTGTTTTATTTTGGCTTGAATAAAAGAAGTTTTTAATTTTTTAAATCCATTTTAAGGTCAAAATTATTAGCCCCTTTAAGCTATATGTTTTTCGATAGTCTACAGAACAAACCATCATTATACAATAACTTGCCTAATTACCCTAACCTGACTAGTTAACCTAATTAAGCCTTTAAATGTCACTTTAAGCTGTATAGAAGTGTCTTGAAAAATATCTAGTCAAATATTATTTACTGTCATCATGGCAAAGATAAAATAAATCAGTTATTAGAAATGAGTTATTAAAACTATTAAGTTTAGAAATGTGTTAAAGAAATCTTTGGATAAATATTGCGATAGAAATGCAGTTTCACAAGAGCGTTTTCTGAGGAGCCTAACAGTATTTGGGTACAGAAATTAAATAATCCTAACCACAATGTAATTAATGCTTTTGTTACTTTGTTTTGTCTAGTTTCTGGTCTAAATATCTAAAAATTCTTTAATCTTTAAATAACTTGAGAAGAAATGTCACCATAAAGAGTTTTTCCTTAAAACAAGTAAAATAATATTTGAATTAGAAATTAAACAAAAATTTGAAGAATTTTATTAATTTTTTTTAATATATCGCATGTATTCCCTCTAAACACAGTAATTAAATACAATTCTGTGGCTCCTGTTCAACTATAATTCAGACTCAACATTGCATATCTTGCGTTGTGACCACTGCGGGTGCACAACGCAATAATATAAAGTAAAATTACATTTAAAGAAAATTAAACGACTTTAAAACTTAAAGAAAAAGAACAAAAATTAAACCACACTGCAGTAAAATCAAATTCAAGTCACATTCAAGACTCCATTTTGGTTAGGATGCTGTCTTTTACTAAGTTTTTAAACTAGCTCTCTAAATCTGTTCGACTAGGTGTTGTGGAGACGACTGGCATCACAATGCAGGCCCGCACATCCTACATACCAGAGGAGATCCTGTGGGGTCGGCGTTTCGTCTCTATTATGACAGAGGAGGATGGACGCTATTCTGTCGACTACTCCAAATTTGGAAACACTGTTCCCGTACGGATGCCAGCCCTCAGTGCTAAGGAGCTGGACCAGACCAGGGGTGTGCAGGACAGCGGACCCCACGAGGGTAAACCTCAGGGCTGGGGGCTGGTGAGGGCGGGACGAGGTGGGTACAGGAGGGGTGGAGCAAGGGCGTGTGATGACACTGCTGCAAAGCCGTGGTATGTGCCAGCGGAGAAAGAGGAGGAGAAGAAAGGTCAGAAGAAAACCGTGAAGCTTGAGGAGATAGGAAGAGAGATTGAAGAAGAGACAACTGAGGATATGAGCGATTAGAGCACAATTTTTTTTGGTGTTGTTGTATTTTTAGATACTGAAATAGAAATGACCTAGACGTCCACCAAGGAATTTTAATTTGCTATTATTTTACTCTGTCTCAAGCCATCCAAGATGGAGGTAGTTATTCTAATATAGAAACATTATACATTGAAAATATGCAAATTACAACAAGTTGTTATTATTTGGATTTTTACATGTATACAAATGTCATTAATGCAACACATATAATGTTAAATATTGCAAAAATGGCCTCTTACGGAGTTGGCACTTTCAGATGCAATAAAAAAATACGTGGCTCCTGAGGATACAACTAGTTCATAAATGAATATGCCTCATAATGGTGTACGCAAACTGAGCTGATGCTGTTTACAGCTTTTTATATAGGATGCATCATCCAGGACATGCACAAGTACTATTGTGATAAGCAATGCAACACACACGTCCTCTCTCTCTCTGTTGTAAACAATCAGTGTAGGCTCAGGTGAACTTATGCAGTCCATATGTAACAATATCTGATGTGTGTTATGAAAATTCTCAGACCACTTGCTGAGGTTGTGGACTAAAGGTACACACAAAATGAACAAATAAGTGTATCATCAGAAGTCACTGGTATTAGTTTTGTTTTTCCAGTGCATTTACGATTCTCAAAGTGACTTGAGACCACCATGGTTTCATCTAACCAAATTCTTTAATGTTATACTGAGAGACAAACATACCTGCATCATGGATGGCCAGAGGGGGAGTAAATTAACAGCAGATTTTCATTTTTCGATAACCCCTTTAATAGTCATATTGAATCTAGCCTATTACAAATAGGTCTTTTTTTTATAGGCTACATGTTTTGGAAACTGTTGAAACATGAACAACTGTGTCGTTCTTGTGGATGTTTTGTCAGTAAAATAATACATTTTATGATCGTTTTAACAGAAAAATTTGGGATTTTTAGACGTATTCTCCAAGATGTGGACTTTAAGTTAGGGCTGACGGCATAGCTAGTTTGATGAAGTAAAATGAAAGGTGAGTATACAAATACAGCAAATACAGTCAATTTACAACTTCCAGGTTGTGGTATACATTTCAAAGATCACACTTACCTGTTTTTGCAGTTAAAATAGCGGGATTATCTAAAAATGTTAGGTATACGGACAATTTTTTTCAGTTTAATTAAAGGCGCGAATCGCGAGTGCAACACTCAAATGCGTCCGTCTATCGCGTGTACATATAAACAATGTAAACGAAAAGCCCAAACTATTTACCAAGAATTTTATTCTATTCTCCACAGCTTTTATTTTATTTACCTCAAATTACATACAGCATATAAACCAGACTAAGATGTGTGTTATTGTTGTCTCAGTTGAAGAAAAGGCAGCTGTATTTGTTTTGATACTACAGAAATCCTTATAGAACTCTTTTAGAAAATATTCCAGTTCTGTTTTTTTGCCTTTCTGTCTTTTCATCTCGTTTCATGAGATGTGATTGTGTTTACGTGACTTGTTTATGTGGCTGTCTTTTGTTATTTAGTTTTTTGTAAGTGACATATTGTGTTTACATTTGTGTGGGATTGTGCAATTGTATTGTGAACTGTGTGACCTGATGTTTGTGTTCACTTAATTTATGAAAATGACCATTAGAGAATACATTCCGTGTGTATTTATTGTTTACATATCGGTGCATTAATTGATATTACATGTATTTAACAAAATAAATGACATTTTATATATCTGACTGAAAGAATTCTCAGAGTTTTCTTTGTTTTTTTTGAAGGGGGGAAATAGCATGTTACGTCATAGGATTAGGGGTCAACAGCTGGCCAGAGTTTACTTTTACAGACTTTACAGGGGAAAAGCTGGTGCGTCTGCATTCATATGGTGGAGATTTTAAAATAGGCTGTTTTAAATCCACTCAGCAGGCTAGCACTGACTATTGTCCTCATGTGTTTACCCGAAAACCAAAAATTCTGTCATCATTTACTCATCTTTCGATTTCCACAAACTTGTTTTGAGTTTCTTTCTTCCGTTGAACACAAAAGAATAATATAAAATAAACATATTATTAATAATCAAATAATCAATCAATAAAATAAAATAGATTTTGAAAAATGTTGGAAACCTGTGACTTTAATAGAATTAGTTTTTCCTACTATGGAAGTCAATGGTTACAGATTTCCAACATTTTTCAAAACATCTTCTTTTGCGTTCAACAGAAATAAGATACTCATATAGGTTTGAAACCACTTGAGGGTGAGTAAATCGTGAGTATTTTTGCATTTTTGGGTGAACTATCCCTTTAAGTATTTAAATGGACTGGTTGTAATGGAGCTGTCTGCGATTCTGAATGGACACGAACTGTCGTTGAAGAAGATGGGTTAAATTAAAACTCCAAATGTTTTAAAAATGTGGTGTTTGCCAGACTATTTACTAGTGTTACTCAACTGTTACTAACAATTTTTGTAAATTAATTATGACATTGCCTAAATTGTGATTTGCTTTAGCATGTATATGAATATGTTTATTTTAGCTTGATGTAAATTAATTTGATTGAAAATAAAAGAATTACAAAAGAAAGAAATTCATAAACTTAAGGTTTATTTTTTAATAGGGTATTTTTACTGACGTAAAGGTTCCACATACAAAGTTCATATAAGAAAAGTTTGCTACATTCGTTTAAAATATCAGTCAAAATAAAAGTCAGAAAACAATGGTATTAGAGTTACAAAAACAAAACAGTGTATTTAGATATAAAAGCAGTTAGTTCATACAAACACTATATAATCATATACAGTAAATATATAGGGTAACAAACTGTATCCATTTAGCAAGTCATGCAGTGAAAGAGGCCTGTGAACACGGCCAGCAGAGAGAGAAACAGTGAGCCTGCAGTTGTCAGTGGGCCGCCGTTACACAGGTCTGTGTTACAGCATCTGTATGTATACTCTGATATGGATGGAAACTGCTGCGACAGGCGAGAGTTATCGCAGTCAGTGTATCGAATGCACCGGCGAATGGTCTTCCCACCTGGAGAATCACAAACATTACTACAGTAACTACATAGAACGAATCAGAATTTAAAATTGATGAAAAAGACACATTTAGGTCTAATAAAAGGCAATGCATATAACAGATTTCGTCAATTGTATTTACACTGGAAATTTACTTTTGGTGTTTATTTAAACTACTTATTTAAAATGAGTTGAAACAACACAATTGTTAAATTATTTTTGGGACAACTTAATTGTTTTATGTTCAATCCACTTAAAATTTTGAAAAAACGATTAGTTAATTTAATCGATCAATGAGGAATTGTCAAGTCAAGACACACTTTATTTATAGAGCACTTTAAAAAACAGAGAAGTAAGCCAAAGTGCTGTACAGAAATATACAACAAAGCAAGCATAATAGGGTAAATGCGCAGCTAGTGTTTCTTCCCATACCGATAAACTTCCGGTGAACGGTTGATGTTTTTTTCAATTTGATACGGTTCCTTTTACAGCATCAATGTTGTAATTAAAATATAATCAGTTAAATAAACTTCAGTGTTCATTTAGTTGTTTAAGCATGAAACGAGACGAAAAGCCAAGATTAGCAGGCGAGCGCAGAAACCTCATTGAATATACTGGGGTAAATAAATGTTAATATTTTAAAGACATGGCACGGAAAAATAAAATTTAATGCAGTGCTTCTTGTACATTCTGTGACCCCACTTTCTATCGTATATCCATCAGGCAGTGAAGATCATTAATTTTTAAAGAAAACAAACCTTAATCGAGCCAATTTTGTAATGGCATGCAGTTCACCAGAAGCGTTAGACTCAGGTAACTAAAAAATTATTAGTCCTTTCACAACTTCTGCATATACTCTATATTATATAAAATATAGGGCAAAATATAGCTGAACTACCTAAAAAGACATATACTGTAAATAAAAATCATTAGTTAGTAAAATCAGGTGTCAAAGGCCAACTAAAATAAATTTCGAGAACTGTGTGAAAGCCAATATTTTTTACAGTGTCAGTTGTTATTTAAACACATTTTTAATTCTAACTAGGCTTTCTTTTGTTATAATATATTTTTATACACATTGAATAAAACAATATTCTGATTTTGAAGTAAATTTTCTGTCAAAAAAAAATTAAGAAAAAAATATAAACAAATACAACAACACATTTTAAAGTCTTACCTTTTGAAGGCTATAGACAAGGTGAAATCATAGATTTTTTTAGGAATGTTCTTTTCAGGTAATGAATTTTAAGAAAATAAAGGGGAAAAAAAACCCTCTAAAATACATTAACTTCATTGTACGAATAGTAGTAATTGAGCATAAAGTAAAAACAACACTCAAAAAAATATTTTTGCAGGTTGTTTAAACTTATTTACAAAGAGCTGAATCAACACAATTTTTGAGGGATTTTTTAGGCACAACTTAATAGTTTTATATTTAACCCACTTAAATTTATAAAAACAATTAGGTTGACTTCAAATCCATGTGTTAGGACAACATGAAGGAATAGACCCTCACATTTCCAGGTTTCTCAGTAGTGGAAATCTTCATAGTTGGGTAAACTGAGCAGTGAATTGGAGAATACAACAAATAATTTTTTACAATGCTATTGGCTGAAATAATTAAATAAAAACTCCACGATGGAGTTATCTAGACTTTTAGAAAAAGGAAAATAATTGTGTGAGACTGATGACGGCAACCAGAGGAGAGACTAACGTCAAATGTACTCTCCGCCCCCTAGATGCTGCATTAGAAACACCTCACATAAGCGGTAATAAGCGATGTAACATTCATAATTGCATATAAATGTTTTTTTTTTAAATTCAAGGTATTATAAACCTTCATATTATGACGACCGTTAAACACGTCATAACAGTCTTGTGAAAAGGCTCCACGGTCATTTTTTTACAGTGAAGAATGTTCTGTTTCGAGAGCATTTGTTAAATTTAATTCCTTTTAAGCATCTCAAATATTTTTTCTTTACTACAAAATTCCTTCTTAAAAAAAAATACACAATTCTTTCTAAAATAACAAAAACTTTAAATTTATCAATTAACATTTAGTAACATTATTCGCCACAGCCATATCACCCTGCAGCCCAAGACTGGTTACTCACTGAAGGTAAGCAGGGTTGTGCCTGGTCAGTACCTCGATGGGAGACCACATGAGAAAACTAGACTGCTGTTGGAAGTGGTGTTAGTGAGGCCAGCAGGGGGTGCTCAACCTGTGGTTTTTGTGAGTCCTAATGCCCCAGTATAGTGAAGAAAACACTATACTGACAGTGAGTGCCGTCTTCCAGACCTCAAACTGAGGTCCTGACTTTCTGCGGTCATTAAAAATCCCATGGCACTTCTCGTAAAGATTAGAAGTGTAATCCTGGTGTCCTGGCCAAACTCCCTCCCAATCACTCCCATCCATGGTATCGGGTAGTCTAGATAGGATACGCGGCCAGCCGGAAGTGCGTTATGCACATCAATATAGCAGCATTTTTTATGACACTGTATAACAATAATTTATATTTTTACAGCACTGTGACGGTTGGGTTTAGGGTTGGGGTAGGGGTAGATGTTAAAAAAATAGTATTTATTGGGTAATATAATAGATAACATAAGTAATACACGGTATAATTTTTTTAATGTTACTGTGATGGTTGGGTTTAGGGTTGGGGTGGACGTTAATAAAATACACTTAACGGGAAATTTAATAAATAATATAATTTATTTTCATTAACTTCCGGCCGCAACCATATCTGATCTAGCAACAACCATGGAATTGTTTCTATCACTGTCTCTTCACTCCACCTATAGCTGGTGTGTAGTGAGCACACTGGCTCGGTTGTCTTGTGGCTGCAGTCACATCATCCAAGTGGATGCTGCACACTAGTGGTGGAGAGGGGAGACCACCTCATGATTGTACAGCACTTTGGGTGTGTGGCCATACACAATAAATGCACTATATAAATACACATTACTTACTTATTAATAATTAGTATAGTTTTCATCACACATTTAAAAAGCAACTAACTACTAATTAGTAAAGTCCTTTTTTTTTTTACTGTTTACCTTACGTAGTTATTGCAAAGCGTTTCAGAAACGTGAAGTTAGTTCTCAGAAAATGCCTTGTTTGTATATGACAAATATGTTGTGTATAATGTAAAGATAGTTTAAATGATAAAAGTCTCTAAATATTTTAGAAAAGAAAGAATTATATTATAATGTATTAACAATGGTTTAAAATGAGATGAAGCCAGCACTCAACTTCTAATAAACAACAATGCCAAACCTTTCTCGTGCAGATGTAAACAGGCGTCCTCATAAGAGCAGGGCTGCTGAACGGAGCATCGTCCTCCAGCGTAATCCTCACACTTATAGCATCGCAGAGACGAGCCTGCAGAGGAGAATCGCATTCCATAATGCTTATTGCCTGTTTCGAATACAAAACACTGAGGTCATGACCAAAGCCACACAGAACCAGCCAAACAAACAACTGCCAGGCGTGTGTGCTGGAAACTTACCTAAACTGAGAGTCACACAACAGACCAATAGAAAAAGTCCAAGAGAGCGCTTCATTATGAGGAAACCTGCCTGAGAGACTGATCATAAATAGCGTGAAACTACAATTAAGCAGAAGGAAAAGGCATGAAATTCAAACAACAGTTGTGATCGACTCTTAATAATTAAATATTTATTTTCCAGACAGAGAAAATAACATCATTTAACGAAATATTCAAAGAAGAGAGTGTAAAATATGTATTATTAGTATCACAGAGATGCCCAAACTAGGACCGCGCGCCAAAGTTGGCCCATGGGAGCCTTTAAATTGGCCCGCCATCCCATCTGAGAATGATTTAGAGATTGTCATTTTAATTTTAATGTAAGCCTTTATTTGTTTGTTTTAGGGTCAAGCTACCAAATGTTATCTGAAATTAAATGTTTCAATTTAAATGGTGTAAATCAGGGGTGACCAACCCTGTTCCTGGAGATCGACCTTCCTGCAGATTTCAGTTGCAACCCATATCAAACACACCTGCTTGTAATTATCAAGTGCTGTTCAGGTCCTAATTAATTGGTTCAGGTGTGTTTGATCAGGGTTGGAGTGGAACTTTGCAGGAAGGTCGATCTCCAGGAACAGGGTTGAGCACCACTGGTGTAAATGAATCAGATTTAGTTGAAAATGTACATATGATGGATAGAGGACAATGCAGAGACTTTGGTGAGCAAATTATAGCAAAGAAAGCTTCTGCTTGACTAGTATTCAGCATTGAACTCCACTGTGTTATAAATGTGATTATGTTTTTAAATCGCAATTAATTATCATTTATAAAGTTATACTGCATCTGTTAATACAATTCAACGTGAGGTTTTCTATTAATTTTTTAATATTATGAAATGAATTAGGAAATTACCAATGACAACCTTAATATAAAATAGTAAATGGTATATTTATCTTCGGCCCAGGGCTGTCAATGATATTAGGTTTTTGGCCCTTCATTTGAAAAAGTTTGGACACCCCTGATTTTGATAGTGAGATAAGAAAAAAAATAAAAATAAAATAAAAATATATACAATAAAATTAATAAATAAAATAATAATGTGGAGGGGGGTAAAGTGGCAAAAAAATAGTTTTAGGTATAATGGCAATGAATAAAGGTTTTAATAAAATGAATGAATGAATGAATTAATTAAATAAATGAAAATTGAGAGGGGATATGCTGACAAAATACTGTTTATTTTAATATATAAGTGGTCATATAAAATATTTAAGTGATTAAAAACAGCAAACAAATGGGTAAAAACTGGGTATAGTGGCAAAGATTAAAGGTTTAAAATAAATAAATAAATAAATAAATAGATTAATTAAAAAATGAGAGGGGGTATATACTAACAAAATACACTTATTATATTATATTATATTATATTATATTATATTATATTATATTATATTATATTATATTATATTATATTATATTATATTATAAGTGATTGTATAAAATATTTAAGTGATTAAAAACAGCAAACATCTAAGAATGAGGGATAAAACCAAGTATTTTTAATTATAGTGGCATCGAATAAAGGTTAAAAAGATTCAAACTGAGGATTAAAAATAAGAATTAAAAGGCCATGTTTAAATGTAAATGAGAAAAAAGTATTAAACTTTAGTTTGAATTTGTTTACATAACAAGCTACAGAAAAAATGAAGAGACCACATGAAAACTTGACAATAAATAAAAATGTAATTGAGAGACATTTTATGATGGTGCTTAATATATTGATACATATTTATAGACGGTTTAAGAGAACACAATACTAACATTTTAACTTAAGAGTAAAGAAATCAATATTCCACCCTCATTTTGAATCACAACAAATAAAACAATCATAATTGTCAGAGGAAAAAAGAGCTGTAAATGACATAAAAAAAGATAGGCATGTTGTTTTTTCATGGGGCATCTATTTTTTTAAATTCATTTTAAGCATCTGTTTTTTAAATTTACTACAATTTTTCTTCAAATGTTATATATATATATATATATATATATATATATATATATATATATATATATATATATATATATATTTTTTTTTTTTTACATTTTTTACATTTTAAGTTAAGAACCTAAAATAAACAAACTTTAAAACAACCTCTAATTTCTCAATAAATATTTAGTAATATTAATAATTAGTAAATATTATTCATATTATTAATTATTAATAAATAGTACAGATTTTATCAAGCTTTTAAAAAGCAACTAATTCCTAATTTTAAAACAAATCTCAAAATGGCATCATTTATTAAATTTGCATAAAAGTACCTTTATAAAATCAAACAAAATCTAACATTTCACTGAAACCCGTGCACTTAAAACTAAACCAGTACATCCAGCGAAAGTTTATTTTTCTATATCTCTATTAGTATAAACAATAAACAACATGCATACTTCAACATGCATAAACTTCAAAAAAAGAATTAAAAAAAAAGAGCATTGTTCAAATATCAATATAAAAGGCCCATACAAGAAACAACATGTATACTTGCATTTTTTTTTTTTATATTTTGTTATACACACTAAATAAAACAATATACCAACTGTGCGAAGTGAATTTTCTTACAGTCAACAAGAAAAACTAAAAAATATATAAACAAATACAAGAAAACTTTTGGAAATCATACCTTCTGAAGACTAACTACAAAAAAAGAGTGTTGTTCAAATATCAATACACAAAAACCTCATTGTGAGAAAAAGCTATTCCAAAAAAAAAAATCTGTAACATCGGAATAATATTAAATATGTCTTACCCTGCTCGAAAATATTCCAGTATCACAAACGTCCAATCTTGTGTGTTACAAAAAAGCCCAAAAGAATTCCTCGTGCCACCTCTTCTCTGCTTGCTCGGCCAGCCTCACCCTCACCCTACATGAATGATGTCATTGATGGAGCTTCTCCTGGGTGCCAGCGCACATTAAACTGACCCTAAAAATAATGACACTTTATATTTGACCATCAACATTGTTATTATAGACTATCATGCGTCATATTCTCCTAAAGAAAATATAGTTACTTGCAAAATAGTAAACAATCATCATAATAAACATGTGTTTGATGTATGAAAAGGAAGAAAATCACATTTTTCTTTGTCCATAAAATAAAATTGCACAAATAAAAAATCCTCAATAGACATTTGGTAGAGCATTTAAAGTACATTGTAAAAACAGATAATGGATTTACTTAAAAAGTGAATAAACCTGCTGTTGTTAAGCAATGAGTTGATGCTACTTAAAAAAAAAAAACAATGGGTTAATTCACTTTTTAAGTAACATCAACTAATTGCTTAAAAAACAATGGGCTTACTCACTTTAAGTGATTAGTAGACGTTACTTGAAGTGAGTAAACCGATTGTTTTTCAGGCGATTAGTTGACGTTACTTAAATAAAGTGAGTAAACCAATTGTTTCTTTAAGCGATTAGTTGATGTTACTTAAATAAAGTTAGTAAACCGATTGTTTTTTCAGGCGATTAGTTGATGTAATTTAAATAAAGTGAGTAAACCCATTGTTTTTTTTAGGTGAATAGTTGACGTTACTTAAATAAAGTGAGTAAACCCATTGTTTCTTTAAGCGATTAGTTGATGTTACTTAAATAAAGTGAGTAAACCCGTTGTTTCTTTAAGCGATTAGTTGACGTTACTTAAATAAAATGAGTAAACCCGTTGTTTCTTTAAGCGATTAGTTGACGTTACTTAAATAAAGTGAGTAAACCCGTTGTTTTTTTTAGGCGAATAATTGACGTTACTTAAATAAAGTGAGTAAACCCATTGTTTCTTTAAGCAATTAGTTGACGTTACTTAAATAAAGTGAGTAAACCGATTGTTTTTTAGGCGAATAGTTGACGTAACTTAAATGCAGTAAACCAATTGTTTATTTAGGCGATTAGTTAACTTTACTTAAAGTGAAAAAACCCATTTTTTTGCGATTAGTTGACGTTACTTACATAAAGCTTAGTGAACCCATTGTTTTTTTAGGCGATTAGTTGCCATTACTTAAATAAAGTGAGTAAACCTGTTGTTTTTTCAGGCGATTAGTTGACGTTACTTAAATAAAGTGAGTTAATCCATTGTTTTTTTAAGTGATTAGTTGTTTACTTAAAAAAGTGAGTAAACCTATTGTAACTTGAAACTGTGAATTGACTTTTTTTTTATTATACACATGGTTCATTTACTTAATAATTTTAAGGCAATGGGTTTTCTCACTTTATGTAGCGTCCACTAATTGCTTAAAAAATATTGAGTTTTTACAGTGTAGCTATATAAAATATAAAAGTGGTAAAGTCTAGAAGGGTCACAGCTGCATACTCGCATCACAGCATAATTTTGGTGACACCATACAACAATAATTACTATTTTTATATTACTGTGACGGGTAGGTTTAAGGTTTGGAATGGATAGAGGTTAAATTTGGATGTCAAATAGACGTCAAGGTTTTGACCTCAAATCCATAAGCATTTTTAACATGTTTTTGATGCTGTTTTGACATCACAGTGGTTAAAGTGACTTAAAAAAACGAAAAATAAACAAACCTTGAGCTTGAACTAATTGTATCACCATCACTGCTAACCCCCAGAACTAAAACCCAATCCTTTTTGCTAGGTTTCCCATGCAGCGCTGCAGCTGGTGGCGACAATAAGGCCTGTGTGGCATCTCCCAGAGCCGTTCTGCAGTCATGGAAGCACTCAATTCAAATGTCATCTCAATGCCGCCCTTATTTTAGTCTCTGTCTGAAAAGACACAAAATACAACCGTGAATCTGTATGCCAGGACAGTAGAACAATCGGGGTTAAGTAAATGGATTTGTGGCATTTAAAACAGTGAAGTGGCGCTGTTTGTTTGGCTGCCCATATTATGCTGTTGACATTCTCTTACGATGATAAAGGGAACAAAATCATCCATCACATGTCAGAATGCTAATATCCAGGGGAAGGCGTGATGATTGGCTTTTTCCACAATGCCGGAATGGGACTGTGTGTAAAGGAGCAAATCTAGGCACGGGTGAACAATGAAGCTGTGGTCAGACAAGCAACAAAGAGCACTTGATCTTTGTTTGGGCTGCGGTAACAGTGCAGCTTTTTAAATAATGTGTGTGTGTGTGTGTGCGTGTGTGTCTAATTCAGCGTACAAAAAAGATTCAGGCAACATTTTTTGTGAAGTTGTAGCTAAAACAAACATTAATGGAGTATGTTTTACAAGACAATACTTTCTTTTCTGTTTACTTGTTCATAATACCCCATATGAAAAATACTATAGTAAATACTATTCTATATATTCTGAATAAGTTAATGAATCCTAAAGCATACTGTAGTATTAACTGTAGTGAACTGATAAGCTACTGTAGTATATCATTAAAATGTGGTGTCTTGAGGAAATCATACCATACAATTGTAGAAAACTACAATACTGGATTGCTTATATTACTATAAATAGACACTCAGCAGAAAACTTTATTAGTTACACCTGTCCAACTGCTCGTTAATGCAAATTTCTAATCTGCCAATCACATGGCAGCTAAGAACAGGAAACTGAGGCTGTAGTTCGCACAGGGTCATCAAAACTGGACAATAGAAAATTGGAAAAACGTTGCCTGGTCTGACGAGTCTCGATTTCTGCTGAGACATTCAGATGGTAGGGTCAGAATATGGCGTCAACAACATGAAAGCATGGATCCATCCTGCCTTGTTTTGTGAGAAAAACATTTTCATCTCTTGAGTCAAGATATCATCTATCCAGAATATTTTGTGCCGTCACTGTCCCATAAATAATATGTTTATTAATAAATTAATTTAAAAACAAACTCTAAAAATTCTAAAGCTGAACTCATCTTGACAAATATAATATGCATAATAGATCCCCTACAATTTTCAAGTGAGCAGAATAATGCACAATTCAATAATTGATTACGGTTTATACTATTCGAATATGTTTGTGATCTCTATGTTTTTGTAACTTTGTCCTATGCTGTCTGTCTTGACCAGGGATCCCGTAACATGGCTAGCCAGTTACGTTTTGGATTAGTTTGCACCAATTCTGGGTTTTAGGTACCATGAAGGCAGTTCAGATGCTCCATAATACCATGGCAACAAAGAGTGATTAAAGTTGAGCTGCCCTTACTGTACGTTACCTAAAACCCAAGATTGGCGCAGACTAAAGACTAAACTGAAACTTAACATTGCTAATTCAGTTTCATGGTACAGGCCCCAGGAAGGCCACGCTGGTAGAAAAGTTCCTGGTTAAATAAGTAAATACAAAAACAGCATGAGTTGTGTGATGACAATAATGCAGTTCACTTTTGTGCCTAATACCCCTTGCCTACCACTGTCTAGACTAGGCTTTCGAAATTATGTTTTCATGATGTTATCATGTCTTCAGGGGCGGGCTAAGTGCACCACCAACCTCAATGACCTTAAGCTATAAAGGGCTCTGAATACAGTTGACTGTGGGTGTAAACACACTGCACTGTGAATATTTGACAAAACAATTGCTAATAAAACACAGCTAAAGGCTAATACATTTTATATCAGTTTCGGTTATTTTCAGTGTTCATTCATTCAATCATTTTCTTCTGCTTTTTCGGGACCAGGTCGTGGGGGCAGCCATCTCAGGAGAGAATCCCAGACTTCCCTCTCCTCAGACACTTCCTCCAGCTCCGCCCGGGGGATCCCGAGGCATTCCCAGGCCAGTCGAGAGACAGTCTTCTCCATCGTGTCCTGGGTCTTCCCCGAGACCTCCTCCCAGTGAGACATGCCTGGAACAACTCCCTAGGTAGGTGTACAGGAGGCATCCGAAACAGATGCCAGAGCCACCTTAGTGACTCCTCTCGACATGGAGGAGCAGCAGCTCTATTACGAGTTCCTCCCGGGCAGTGGTGTAAAGTAACTAAATTACAAGTACTCAAATTACTGTAGTTTTTCTCAGCAATTGTAAGTTACTGAGTAGTTTTAAAAATGTGAACTTTTACTTTTCCTTGAGTACATTTTTAGTGCAGTATTGGTACTTTTACTCCACTACTTTCCTTCAACCTGCAGTCACTGCTTTATTTTTTCTTGTGTATGGGGATTAGAAAAAGCAGTCCTGCGAGTCCAATCAAAGTCACATATAGAAGGTAAATCACATAATGAAGTACTTCAAGACATGAGTGATTTATAATTGCAGAAAACTGTTTGGAAGTATTCAAAGTGTCCAAGAGGATCTCCAAAGTCTTTACACGAATTGCCCCAGAGACTGTTAAGATGCATGTCACTGATGACAAGAGGACGGATGTTTACTGAATGATGACCAAAATGGCCTTAAACACCCAGCAGGCACAAGACGTCAACATGATGTCAGATTGACGTTGTACCCTAATGTCATGGGGACGTTGCATTTTGTTTGGAAATGAAAATCGAGTTCAGGCTGACGTCAATGTCCAACGTCCAAGCTAAAACCAACCAAATATCAATGTTTAATGATGTTACAGCTTGACGTTGTGTGGACGTTACCCTTATTGACATTTATCAGATGTTGGATTTTGGTTGCCATACCTGATGAATAAATGTCAGTATTTGACGTCAATATGATGTTGATTTTAGATATTGGGTCGACATTGGACTTTGGTTATTAACAACCTAAAATCGACCAAATATCAATGTCATTTGGCATCATTATTGCACATCAAAATAAGATTGTCTTTAGACGCTGGCTAGACGTTGAATTTTGGTCACCTGACATCACAACCTAAATCTAACCTAATATTAACGTCTTATGACGTTGTGTGCCTGCTGGGCAATAATTAGATGGACTACAGAATGTTACGTTTACACACATCCACAAATTACATGTAAATGCATCAGTTTTTAACAGCGTAATACACACTACTCTTGAGTACTTTTAAAAGGGTTACTTTTTACTCATACTTTTGAGTAATATTTACAACGATACTTTTTACTCTACTTGTACTACATTTTTAGGCAAGTATTGGTACTTTTTCCACCACTGCTCCCAGGTGACAGAGCTCCTTACCCTATCTATAAGGTTGCGCCCTGCCACCGCTGCCGAAAGAAACTCATTTCAGCAGCTTGTATCCGAGATCTTGTCCTTTCAGTCATGACCCAAAGCTCATGACCATAGGTGAGAGTAGGAATGTAGATTGACCAGTAAATCGAGAGCTTTGCCTTTCGGCTCACCTGTTTCTTTACCACAACAAACCGACGCATCGACCACATTCCTGCTGCCGCTACACCAATCCACCTGTCAATCTCATGCTCCATCCTTCCCTCACTCGTGAACAAAACCCAAAAGATACTTGAACTCCTCCACCTGGGGTACGGACTTTCCTCCAACCAGGAGATGACAAATATTTTTTAGAGAACGGTATCTCTAAGATTATATTATAAATGTCCCTATTTATGCTTTGAAGATCAATTTAATTCTTATGGGGTACTTTGTTTAGCGAACTCATCCTTAAAAGAAACACGAGGCGGGGGGGGGGGGGGGGGGGGGGTGTATCAATGTGACAATGGAAATAACAAAACAAAAAACTTTATTAAACCAATATTTGCTGAATATAGATTCCATATGCTGAAATTTGAAGTGTGATTCTATTATACATGTACACATTCTCCAGGCTTACATTTCACATGTAGTTCATATTTTAGAGTATCCAGTGTTATGTTTTCAGGAAAACAACCGTGTATGATTGATTATGATTATATATATGAGAAAATAGAGCTACCGTTTGAAAATTAACTTGAAATCAGAAGTAATGTTGTTCTTTAACTTTTCAACCTAGAATCTCTCAGTTCAAAACAGATCATCAATAATCACTGAAAAAGAAAATATGCACAATACACATTATTGTGATTACATGACACATAAATCAGGAAAATACAAAATCATCAATCTAGAAATTTACATTTGGTACACATAGCATTGACGAAAGGGGAAACATATATAGTAAAGCCTTTATGAAACTAAATCAAGCGGACTTTGGCTCATTTTATGAGAATTCACCATTGAAGATGAGCAAACATTTGCTTTGACACAACTACGGCATGTAACTCCCAACACAATATGAGAAGATATGGCATACCTCACTGTGAGGTAACAGTCTAACATTCAAAAGCATTCACATACATTTAAAAAATAAAATAAAATAGATTCAGATTTTTTTGGCAGCTCACTTATTATTAACCCTATTGCTATATATGTTATGACAACAACTGCTCATCAAGACAAGAAATGCTAACAAAACTTACTTTGAGATGACAGTTTAAGATATTAAATGATAATAATCTTTTGACTAAATCACTGCTTTTGAAATGTACATTCATTTAAACAATAAAAATGGATTCACTGAAACATTTTCCATAAAAAACAAGCTTTCTGAGTCTTTAAACATGCTAAATGTTCAGAAGTGCACTGACTCTAGAAAATGAAAAGGTTAATGTAACTAAAAGACGGCATTAAACTGCTTGACTTCAGTCAATAGACTGCCTGACAAAGACTTGTCGCCTATCCAATTTTAGGAACAACAAATAATAACTTGACTTCTAGTTGATCATTTGGTATCCGAAGTGGCTCATATGAAAGGCAAAGGCCTCTAGATTACGCTTATTTTACCAAAATAAAACATAATCATGCTTTAATTTTTAATTGTTTTATTAGGACAGTAAGGTCTGACATTGCTTAGACAAAAGTCTTGTCACTTGACAGAAATAATGTACAGTATAGAATATAAAGTCATGCTGCAGTGGAAAAAGAATGAATATTGTGTCTGACTCCATCATGAGCTTGGAGGACTGCATCCATACATCTCTGCAATGACTCAAATCACTGATTAATAAAGTCATCTGGAATGGCAAAGAAAGCATTCTTGCAGGACTCCCAGAGTTCATCAAGACTCTTTGGATTCATCTTAAATGCCTCCTCCATCTTACCCCAGACATGCTCAATAATGTTCATGTCTGGTGACTGGGCTGGCCAATCTTGCAGCACCTTGACCTTCTTTGCTTTCAGGAACTTTGATGTGGAGGCTGAAGTAGCGCTATCGTGCTGCTATTTGCCCTCTCTTGTGGTTTGTAATGTAATGGGCAGCACAAATGTCTTGAAACCTCAGGCTGTTGATGTTGCCATTATTTGTGATGATTGGGATGCAGTTCAACAGATGATTCATATGAAAAATCTACCTTCTGCCACTTTTACAAATGATCAACTAGAAGTTATTATTTGTTGCTCTTACGACTGGGATCAATGACAAGACTTTTGTCAGGTAACGTTCAATATTACTGCATGTATTTGTTTGAGATTGATAAATGAATGTAGTGTTTACTGTATTTCTAAAGCGATGATGTTTTAACATCAACTTTATTACTAAAATTGTTATATTTCAAATTTAAAAATATGACTATTACAAAGTCATGTTTTTAATAACAATCACAACTTTTTTGACCTTACAAAGTCATTTTTAAAAAGTAATGATTAAAAAAATGGAAATTTGTACAGCAATGTGAAGAAACAAAGTGTAAATTTCGTAAAACATGCTTAATCGCCTTTAAAATGCAAAGCTTGGACTTCAGAAACATTATTAGTAAGTACTAAATTTGCTTATATTTAAGAATACACAATTTAAGTAATATATATATATTGCACAGGAAAATAAAATCAATGGAACTTAGTAGCAAGACAAGGATAACAACTGAACATAACGTCTTTAAAAAAAATGTTTCTGAGCATGCACTGAATACACAAACGCATACAATCAAAAATACAAAAGCTTTGTTCTTATATGTCTTTGATTCCAAACAGCTATTTTTTGTTCAGGTGCTTAAATGTCTGAAAGGTTTCCTCCAAAAGTAAAGTGTTGTACAGTGTCGCCTACTAGTGGTGACTTCATGCACAATCTTATGTATCAGGTGAAAAGTATTGCTGAGGGAGACGGATAGTAATGCTATTTGGGCTATAATATGTTAATGGTTTTCTATTTTCAGTAAACATTTGACTATTTATTTTGATGAAGCATGAATAAGTAAACATTTGATATATTTGTTGGTTTAATGCAGAATCGGTGTAAAATGATCTCAGATTTCACTATAAAATTATTTGAAGTGGCTCATATTGGCTCATACTATATATCTTTCAATCAGCTTGGGTGTAAACAGCACGTTACGGGTGCCTGATTGCATAATGTATTATGGCACAATGACAAACCAAGATTACATAATTGTTAGGAATATACTGCATGGCAAAATAGTGGCAACTTCCATTGCAATTAGTGATAAGATAACGTAACGAACATGCTATGAAAATTAAGCACTTTTTGCTATTTTCCAAACACACGAGTCTACATACAAATGCTTTTGATTGCTCAAATTATATTGCAGATAGAATACTGAAGTTTTTTTTTTCCAGAAAGTGTGTCTCTTAATCAGACGGTGGCATTTTCAGAGACTAAAAAAGGTAGGTTCACTCACCAATGCCTGAAGAAATGGTGTTCAATCGAACATTCACCTAACAGTAACGATCCTCATACCTAGAAAACAGCATCTCTTTGGAACAAAAACACACATTACAACCATTTACATGAACATTTTAAAGTGTTTCATGTGCCTGCGACCTGCAAAGGCATTCATACTGACTCTTAGAGAAGATGCTGATCTAGGCCATTTAGCAGCAGGGCCAGTGTCAAACTACTTGGCCAATCACATTACAGTCCCGATCAGCCCTTTTCCAACGAGATGGCTTTTTGGAATCATATTGGCTGAGAAATTGGCTGCGATCAATCAAACATCAGGGTAAAACTCTGCATTCATATCCATATTGTGCAACACAGACTTTTGTTCGGTGGTGGACATTCTGCTCAGCACCTCTGTCGAAAGCGAATAGCTGTTCCCAGATTTCTCTTCAAACCAGCTGTCTAAAGCCCGCTTTCCGTCGAAGCTCCCGATAGGTGGCCCATTGACAGCCAAGGTGAGCAAATCGTTGATCTGATCCAGAGTCAGTCTGGAGCGGCTATTTCTGCGCACTTTCTGCAACGAGCCTCTTCCTTTGTCACAGCATGTTGTAGATGTTGGCAAGACTCTGACAATCTGCAGGATGTGATTGAGAAGAGGATAACGTTGCTTGTATCTGAAGATGTGGCTGACGACTTCTTTAAAACCATTAACACTACAATAATCAGCTTTCAGATCCCTCCATTCAACCACGATACTTCCTCTGGCATCTGTTCTTTCGATTGAGCGTTCACGGCCGGATGAAGGAACAGTCTCCAGGTGGTCGAAAATGACAAGGATCTCTTCTTCTCCATATGCACCGAGATCATCCCTGTTAAGAGGCCATGAGGCCAGGTCAAGGACCTGACAAGCCTGGACCACTGTGCGACTGCGTGGTTCAAAGCGCTGAGCCAGAATGCATTGACTTTGCTGACAGATCTTTTCTCGAATTGACTGAAATTTGGACTCAGCAACCCTTAAGTTCTTGAGGTCAACCCCATTAAAACTCTCCCGAAAATTGTCCTCAAATTCTTGCAGGTACTCCCCTGGGGAGTCCACCAGTTGACCAATCTCATGAATGGCATCCTCAATTTTTGCATCCACTTGTGACACCAGCAGATAATCACCCTGAAAGATGAAAGCAAGCCGTGAAAAGACAGCAATGACATCCAGGAGAAAATAAATCAGCTTCACTGACTGATAGTCCAAAAGGAACTGTAAGAGAGATAGAGCAATGGCAGCAGCATCACCCCTTTGTGTTTGGTTGCTTATGGTCTTCAGATGAGCAACCACCTCCAGATAGTCCTTAATTAGGGCATTGAGAACATTGGGTTCCCCTATGATCCAACGAACAGCTCGAATATCACCAAGAAACTCAGTTTCCTCTGACAGCGTCGGTGCTGATGACCTTAGCTCAGCCATCAAACGTGGGGAATATCGGTAGAAGCTAAGCAATTGCTTCAAGTTGTTCTCCAAATCCTCCAAGCAGGACAGTTCCTTCCCACTAATGGCATCCAGAACCTCTAAATGTGGGCGATGGATCATCACAGGTAGACACAACACCCATGGGATTGTCTTTCGAATGGCTACATAAAGATTAGCTCTTAAACTAGAGGAAATGTTTGAACCATCTATTCCCAAACCAACGACTAGCATGTCCTGGAGTCTTAGCCCAAGGACTCCAAAGGCACGATCCACAGCCTGAAGGTAACCTTCTACATTGCCTCCACAAAGCCTCTGTAGGGAGAGGAACTCAGTGGCAGGAAGCCCATCAGTGGTGGTGAACTGGACATAAACGGCAACCATATCCGCCAAGAGATCGTCGTTTTGTCCATCCATGATGATGCTTAGGAAGGGTGAAAGGCGAATCTTCTCGGCCAGATCTTCTTTAAATGCTCGAGAAATGTGTTGGATGAGAATTTGACAGTCATTTTCGTTCATGTACTGATCCACCACTTTGAGGTCGCACTTCTTGAGGAGCTCCGCTAAGGGGCGCAGATCAGAAAACGGCCGTCCTTCCAGAGCAAGATGATAGGCAGCATTCAGAAGAGTCATCATGTTACGACACATCTCCTCAGTCTTCTCCGGGTGCATTCGAAGTTTGTAAAGCTGCAAACACTTCTTGTGAAGATTGCTCTGGCTGTGCAGTTTAATGGTGTGGATTTTAAATTGCTTGGAGCCGATGATAAATGCAGAGGTGCGAGAGGACTGGACGGTGTATTGGCGGCACACGTGGCACCACATCTCATTCAGTGTAGGTGAATAACGGAGAAACCAAAATTTCTTCAGCCACTCCTGTTTGAATCTGCGAATCCGACGACCCGAACCCACCGAGAGTTTTGAAGACTCGTCTGCAGCCACCAGAAGGTCGGCAGAAATAGATTCATCGGCAGAATCAACGTCCTGGTCATCCTCCTCGAGGGCTGCTGCGACGGGCGTCATGGTGTCTGCAACAGATGAGCAAACAGAGCACACAATTAAGCTGAGCACCAATATAAATGAAGATTAAAAGTTAAGAAATTGGCAGTTTCCAAAAAAAAACACTCAATCACTTTATTAGAACTTTTAATTAACAGTGCACTTCCATTCGAAACATTTCAACAAATTCTGCAAACAATGAACCGCAAAAAAATAACAAAACAGTTCAAACAGTACTCAAGTGGACTTAGAGACTAATATATAGCCATACATCAAAATACATACACCAATATCAAAATTTCATCCATGGCAGATTTCCATCCCTGGTACAAACCTACCTCTGTGGTCCTCACCAGCAAGCATCTCAGAAGCTGGTACAGGCTTAACCTCCACATGCCCCTGTCCTCTGAGACGGTGCAATTCAGCCTCCAGCTCACGGATTCGACGTTTTAGCCTTACACAATTTGGGCAGAAAGATGTTGATGGTCCTTCACTGGTCAAGGCCTCATCCTCTTCCATGTTTTCCATTTTAATGCATTTCCCATCAAAGCCAATCTCGTGGTGATCAATTGAAGCCAACCCAGAGGTGAAGACGGACTCTTTGCTCTCTGCGTCAGGATGACAGAATACCTGGCAGACATTTGTTCGTGTTCTTGGAAAAGACAAGGTGCTGTTCAGGGGGTTGGTCTGACTTTGATTAGCCTCTAGAGATGCTTCCAGGACATCTTTGAAAATGAGGTCAATCTTCTTTTTCTTGGCCTGGGGCTGGTTTTCCGCCTCATCACTTCCATGCTTGCTTAGGGTCCTTCTACCGTGCATTGCAGATCTTAACACTGGGCCTTTGGGCTCCTCCTGGTCTTCTAATTTTACTCCTGTAATACAATAGTGCTGTGTGTTAACAAGTGAAATGCATGTAATGCTATCACCATATTAACTATTTTAAAAAAGCACAAATAATGAGTAACGAAATATAATAAAATTGGTTTTGAAAAATGTATGATGGCAGGACAATAAACTTTTCATCTATAAATAAAACATATAAACCCACTTCACTTACCTGTTAAAATATTGCAGGCCTGGAAAATGTCTTCTGGGTACTTTTTGGTTGCTCAAAAATGTTCAATTTGAAAAAAGATTCTCACAAAATCGGATTTGATATGTTGTCAACAATAAATATGGATGACATTTAGTATACATTTATGGTTATTTTATCCATTCATTTTCTTCTGGGCTAAGTCCCTTATTAATCAGCGGTCGCACAGTGGAATGAACCGCCAACTTATCCAGCATATGTTTTATGCAGCGGATGCTCTTCCAGCTGCAACCCATCACTGAGAAACATCCATACTCAATCACACACATACACTATGGACAATTTAGCTTACCCAATTCAGAACATGCAATCTCCACACAGAAATGCCAGCTGAGGCTCGAACCAGCGACCTTCTTGCTGTCACTTGCGCCACCATGATGCCCTGGTTCTTTAAATCCCTTGAAAAAAGTTTAAAACCTCCCTCTGCATTCCTCGGACTGTATAAAAACAGCAACCAAACTACTTTTGGGTTTGACTATTATAAAGAAAGTCTATTTGGAACATGAGCCCAAAATAAAAATAATTGCATAGTTTCTGATTTTGGGTAAGCTTTTTTTTATTAGTTTTTTTAAATATTGTGTTAATTTCTACTAAGAAAGCAATAGAAATTGTGTGAGATTCAAGTTTGTTACTGCTCAACAAAATGCACACTTCAGTAAATAAGATTCTATATAACAGAACTGATTATTATTTAAAACAGGGGTTCCCAAACTCTATAAAATCTTAACAAATGAATACAAATTCAGCAAAAGTCACTTTGAATTAAAACCATCTTCTAAATTAGGGGTGCCCAAACTTGATCCTGGAGGGCCGTTGTCCTACAGAGTTTAGTTCCAAGCCCAATTAGACACACCTGAAACAGCTAATTAAAGAGCCCATATTATGGCTTTTTGAAAATGCCCTTCCATGTAGTGTGTCACACAGCTCTAAGTGAAGTGAAATATCCAGCTAAGGCTTAAATCTGTAAGTGTACAGTGTTTAAAACTATTGATTCATCTATAAAAGAGTCGACTCATAGTGCTTCAAACGAGTCGTCTTGATAACGAGTCATTAGGTGTTTCGCGATGACGCAGCTACGAAACACAAGTAGTTGCACGCGCAAGCCCGGGAGATTTGAAACCTGCGGCCCCGCCCACTAACAGAAAAAAAGTCACACACACACACACACACACACACACACACACACACACACACACACACACAGAGACACACACAGACACTGGTCGAATGAAGTCATGCTGTGCAGATGGAGATTATTGACAGTTCACCCAAAGATGAAACCTTAGCAATATAGCCTAGCCTTGAGCAGTTCGAGAGCCTCTGGAAACTACCTGCTTACAAAGAAGACTTCATCAGTTTGTTAAAGGAAGGATCGGTAAAGACTGTCTGAACAAGGATCAGTGCATCATGAATCAGTTTCTTCCCCCATTTCACCAGTGTAAGTACGTGCGATTAAAATTGTTGCCTCGTTTACTCTAGCTTGCAAATTATGCATTTAGTTGTGTTTTGTTACTTGTAACCCCGTGTACTGTATCAGGTTAACTCTAAATATTCTCATATCGCGTGTAAAGCCACGTTGAAAACGCGACGCGTGCCGCTTTGTTTATGGATAGTCAGCTATATGTGTGTGTGTGATGTGTGTGTGTCTCCTCTGAGGACGGTCGTTTGTGTGAGTGTCTCCTCTTAGGAGGTTGATGTGTGTGTGTGTGTGTCTCCTCTGAATAGGGTAAAGCTCTAGGCAAAGGGTGATCAAAGGGACCCGTTTGTAAAGTGAGGACCGGGGAAATCTTAGGGTTGTAATCGCGGATGTAACTGAGGACGCGGAGGGGGAGGGAGGTGTCGCCGCCGTGCCGTCTCTATTCTGGACGCGCCGGCCCTGTGTGTGCGTGTGTGTGTAAAAAGAGCAAGTAGACTGCTAGGACATATCCTCGCCAGTTCTTGGACTTTTTGCTTGATAAAATAGTTAGTCGTCAGTATTTTCTAGTCCATCGTCTGTATTTACATTCACCCACTGGCAGCCAAAATCCACTATGAAGCGTGTGTACACTGTGACTACTTTTATATTGTTGATAATCTGCTGGGCATTTCACTCTGTCTCGCGCTGAAGCCTGTCAGTGTTGTCGACCAATCGCAGCAGGCTGTCATCGGTCCAATCAGCGCAGATTAGCTTCGCGCTGAGGACAGGTTTGGGTACAAATGAATCGCTGAACGATTCATATGGGAGTCGCTGGGATAATTAGGTAAAAATAAATGCAGATTATAAGACCATCAAAGTGTTGTTTGACCTTGCATGCATATTAGACTGTTGTTGGAGACCCTTACAACCTAAATATGACCCTATTTCATCTATAATATGGGCTCTTTAAGCTTTTTCTAGGTATACTAGAAACTTTCAGGCTGGAAGTTGGAGCTAATTTTTGCAGGACACGGTTGTTGCTAGATCAGATATGGTTGCGGCCAGAAGTTAACGAGAATTATTTATATTATTTATTAAATTTTCCATTTATCAGAATCATTTATTGTATTTTATTAACGCCTAACCCCAGCCCAACCCTAAACCCAACCGTCACAGTAACGTAAAAACAGTAGTTGTACAGAGTATTATTTATGCTATCAATTAAATTAGCCAATAAATTGTATTTTTCAAAGCCTACCCTCACCCTAACCCTAAACTCAACCGTCACAGTACTGTAAAAATATTAATTATTGTTATACAGCGTCATAAAAAAATGCTACTATAATTGATGTACATATCGCTGCGTACCAGATCTAAACTTTACCACAGGACACCGGCCCTCCAGGACCAAGTTTGGGCACCTCTGATTTAGAAGATGGTTTTAATTCAAAGTGACTTTTGCTAAATTTTTATTCAATTATTAGGATTTTATAAATAATATTTATTATTACAGATCAACAGTTGTCATGCCTGGATTTAGCCTCGCAATGTTTATATTAGAATACAGTGTGCTTGGATAAATCTTAATCTTTGACTCAAAAACAGTTCATATTGTTTTAAGAACTGTTTATTTTAAAAACTTTCAAAGCATCTTTCATCATTTAAGAGTTTTTGTCTCAAACACCAACAAAGGTTGTCTCACCTGTGTCCAGATTGCGGTCAATGCTGTCCCGGGACACACTCTGCAGTCGCTTCATGTACTCGCTGCTGTACCAAACACCAAGTTTCTCACCCACCGTCAGTCTGTGACACACTCGAAAGTAGATTTGATCGCCATGTTGAAACGCACTCAGGTTCTGTTCACTCTCATCAGAAGAAATCTGAATAAACCTGAGAAGAATAAACAAACAGCATTCTGAATATAAATATATTAATACAACGTTTGCATGTTTGGATATTGTGTAATGGAGGCCAGCTGCTAATACTGTAAAATTGGTGTCGTGACCCGGAAGGAACTTCTACCATGAAAACACACCTTTTGACTGTATCAACCATCAAATAAGTGATAATGACATGTACAGCATTGTGTTCTGCAGCTCTGCAAGTGTTTTTCTACAGTGTGCAGGGGGATCTTGGGTTCTACTATACCTTTAGTGTAAGTGAAAGACTTTGTCTAAGCAAATCACAAGTAGGAAAATGTGCCCAAATGTAGGTTTTAGAAATAGTTGGAGCCTTTTTAAGCCGAGGTAATGATTTTGATCTGTTACTAAACCGATACCAAATGGTCCTCATCTGCACCATATAAATTTGATTTTGATTTTGACACCCCTAACATTTGAGTGTGTGATAAAATGTCTCCAGAACAGACCTATGGCAAAACAAATAAACAGACTATGTTGTGTGTGTGTGTGCGCCATCAAACTCATGTAAGGCTCCAATGTTCTGCTTCACCACATACAGTATCAGAATTAATTGCATGTACTTTTCTACTTGTCCACAGATTTTTTTGCCATGCATAGATCATAGACCTCTTTGTGACGCTGCCATGAAATAGGCCGTTTACATATCATGTCTTTTCTGCACACAAGTTCGTTATTTCCAATGGAGGCGCACGGCTTGCGCACACTTATTGCCAGCAATGCGCGTGCATATTTCAGGTTCCCCCAGTTGAAAACATTTCTGCTTTTCAGAATGCTGTGAATGCACTGAGAGTCACGAAACAAGAACTGACCGATCAGCTTCATACTTTGTCTGATATACGTTTGCTTCATACTTTGTATATTACATACTAACACAGAACACTTAAACACCCAGTGCTTTTTAAATTTCTCCATAAATAAAACTTGTATCAGAGCTGCAGCAATGTTTTGTTAGTTTGTCATCCTCTGAGAAAATGGTTGAATGTCGCCGAGCAATGACAAAGGAGTGTGAGCGTAAATCGCATTAAAAATGCTGATGGAAGTGTCGCACTTTCCGCTTTCCACACACGATATTTGATTGACGGGTCTTACCAATCAATTTCCTGGTTCTGCGATACATTAGCCTTCCTGTATGCCACAAATGTTGACTTCTCTTTGGCACCAAGTCCTCCTGTGCTGAACTCATCATCCCTGTTTATGCAGGCTATTTCTCTTTAAAGAGCCATGAAACCCCCACCCCCTGTCTCAGCAGGGTGTATTTACAACTCTAGTTTGAAAAAAGTGTGTGAGTCCAGCTTGGTTTAGGTGGGAGTGTCGAGTGGCAAAAAAGGGAAGGGTTTGCATGGAAAGGGGAGTTTCAGTTCAAGCATGCGCTGATTTTCCCACAAGCAAAACAACACACAGATGTAGGGGAGAAAGACAGTGACTATGTTTACATAAAATTATTAATTTGTCGACTTTAACTGCAGTTTGGCACTTTCACTTTCATTCAGGAACATTTCATGCATGCCCTGTGACAAAGATATTGGATGTGAGGAACTGCTGGAAGACTATAGTATTGATGGAATGTTTGATACCTCACGCCGTATGGGAGAAAAAACCCCATTAAAACCCATTTATAAACCCATTTTAAAACCCATTTATAAATGCAACACTGACGACCCATGTCTCCAAACAATTCTTCTTCTTCCAATTGGTTTAATTACGGTTTGCAACAAAACATGGCATCTCTCTGCAGTCTGAACATTGTAACAGGTAAAAACAAAGCTATCATGCATATTAATGAAGTTGCACTTAACTCACAATAGAGTGCGTTGATTGGTTCAAACAAAGTCTTTCTCATGAATTAATGATAAAAACGCAAAGACGTCACAATGTAACCGCCAGTACAGACAGCCAGTCTACACGCTGGAATTCACACAATGATCACATCGCCATGACGCATCTTATTAATTTATTTTTAAACCGGAAGAACGAATTTGCTTAAAGTAATGCAAAAACAACCAATTTTCACTTTTTGTGAAATATATGTGTCCTAATAGTGTTTTTAGCAACGTGTGACATATATATGACTGTTTTAGTGTGTCGTGACCCTTTAAGCGCTTTAAGATTTAGAAATCTGACATATTCAAATCGCGATTTCGATACGAAATCCATTGATTGCACAGCTCTAAAGCCAGTGACACTAGTTTGGTTGACACTAGTTTAGTGGAGGGGTTACAATTCCACCAGCACACATTTCTTAGAAATTCTAAAGAAAAATTAAAGTGGATGTGATCATGTTATTACCTCATCCAGTTAGCTGTGGCTTCATCACTCCCATCGATGAATTTATATTTGCTGTCCTTATCAACAATCTATAAAAAAAATACATTTGATATTAGAATGTAATTTTACCTGCATTACTACAAATACATACAACTATGCTAACACAACCTACCATCCAAGAGTACGGCCCTGAAGGTTTATCGGAGGCCATTATTTGGCCTTTATAAGGACCAAACAGCGCCCCCTTTGGTATGTTTTCATCCATGCAGTAGACATCCACCTTCTCGCCATTTCTGCGCACTTCGATGCCTGAGGGTACAGTGAGAGCCGCCCGATTGGGCACCCCTGAAGCCACAGGGGTGTCTGGCACAAAGACAGGCGGCCCATGAGTAGGACAATCCTCCAGGTAATACTTCTTGCACTCCTCACAGACTATAAACGTAAAAAACATAATTATATATCTAAAAATATGTTCATAAATTTTCACTGATCTACACAGTAATCCACAGGTGTCAAACTCAGTTCCCGGAGGGCCGCAGCTCTGCACCGTTTAGTTCCAATCCTAATTAAACACCCTGATCAAACTAATTGAGTCCTTCAGGCTTGTTTAAAACCCACAGGTAAAGCTATGGTCACACTGGGCTTTGTGTGTGTGAAAAGGGGCGGGATTAAACAAGATGATTAGACATTAAAAAAAGCGAGCGATTGCTACATGTTTTAAATTTCTGTCCAGAGAGGTCCTGTTTTGATCCTCGATTGGTCTCACACAGTCAAGTGATGCGATTTCGCAGGTCAGAGTTCACCAAGCTTGAACTTTGCACCGCAGCAACATGCGAAACTTGACGCATGACCTTGCGTTTCCGGTCTGACTCATTTGCGTGTGTATGAATGGAAGTTTATGGGAGGAAAAGCCCAGTGTGACCGCCGCTTAAGCGTGTTGAAGCAGGGTTGGAATTAAACTGTGCAGGACTGCGACCCTTCAGGAACTGGATTTGACACCTGTGCATCAAACGTAACTGATACTTACACCAAAAACTGGAATAACGCTCATGCTCTACTTTTAGCCTTTTGTTTGGCTCTTCAGTTGACTTCTCATTTGAGGCACTAGAGTAAACAGATAAAAAAAAAACCTACTTAATAATCACAGTTTTTCTACTTTTATGCACTGTAATTGCTCTTCATGCATGGCTGACCTGGTGCTGCATTCCCCTTCAGCTTCCATGGAGGAATGATCTGGATTGGCAGAGGAATCTGCCATGATCTGGGCAGGATGGAGTCTCCGTTTCACTTCGACATATTAACGCTAAAGTAAAATAATGGAATAAGAGTCATCACAAACAGATCTTTAAAATCTGAATCAATTAAAAATCATGAAAAACAGAAAAACTTACTGATGGCAACAAATAAAAAATAACACTTATGCATAAATTTGGGTAATGTTGTTAGAGGAAAAACTTTAAATTTTACATATGAATACATAGCATTAAGAAATACTAACTTACTACCAGGGACATTTTTTCGAAGTTGGAACTTAGCTGCACCATATTGGCGTTTCGTAACATCTAGTTTTTATGAGGTGGGTTGTTAGCCCAACGCTCAACCCTCAATCTGGAGGACCAGGACATACACACATACATTCATTCATTCATTTTCCTTCGGCTTAGTCCCTTTATTTATCAGGGATCGCCACTGCGGAATGAACCATCAACTTATCCAACATATGTTTTTTGTAGTGGATGCCCTTCCAGCTGCAACCAATCACTGGGAAACACCCATACACACTTATTTACGCACATACACTACGGACAATTTAGCTTACCCAATTCACCTATAGCGTATGTCTTCGGACTGTGGGGGAAACCAGAGCACCCGGAGGAAACCCACGCGAACACGGGGAGAACATGCAAACTCCACACAGATTTCTGTGTGGAGTTTGTATGTTCTCCCTGTGTTCGCCAAATGACCCAGCCGAGGCTCGAACCAGCGACCTTCTTGCTGTGAGGCGACAGCGCTACCCACTTTGCTTAAGTAAAAAACTTGAACTGTATTGCAAATATTTTTACCCTACAATCCAGTTGTTTACATTCCTATGTTATATGTCAATTTTTCATCATAAGGCCCCAAAACCGTATAATCCATATACATAAATAAAAACAATATCAAATAGGCAAAATAACCATCAGACAAAAGAATAATATCATTTCTGACAATTAAAAACCAAACAAATAAAAGGAAAGAGAAAAAAATAGAAATAATAAACATTGAAAAAGCTGAATTGAGACTTACAGCTTATTAAAAATAGGAAAAGACCTGCAAACGGATTAAAGTTTTAGAAGCTTTTTGTTCTTAGACAATTGGATCAACAAATGGTACTGCGCTCAAATTAGTTAGTAAGTTTGAATATTTGGACTTATGAATGTGCAATTTTGCAAGCAGCAAAGTCAAATTCACCGCATAAAACTGTTTTTTTTTTTTAGACTGTTTTTAGTCTTTTCCCCCTTTTAGACCCAACAAAGCCCATCACTAGGGCGTAGCTCCAATAAAAAAAAAGTATATGTCAGTTTTAACCAATTACAGTGGGGCACTGTGACGTCTTTCTGGTTCTGCTCTTTCATATTATTTATTAAACGTTTTTGGTCACACTTTATTTTGATGGTCCGTTTGTTGAATTTAAGTTACATTGCATCTACATACCAACTAATTCTCATTAGATTATAAGTAGATTGTTAGGCTGGGGTTAGGGTTAGTGTAAGTTGACATGTACTTGCAAAGTTTCTTATAGTCAGTTAAATGTCTGTTGAAGGAGCAGTATCAACAGACATTAAGCAGACAGTCTACTAATACTCAAATGGACCATCAAAATAAAGCGTTACCATGTTTTTTATGATTTTTTTTTTTTTTATAAATCTTTATTTTTACAATCAATGGTTTAATAATGGAATAGTTACATGTTAGCCAGTTCTTTAATGAGGAAGGTCTACTGCTGTGATACATAGAATTTATCACAAACTACAAAACTCCTAAAAAGTTTGCAATAACTATAGGTGCTATTCCTTCGTGAGTATACATGCTTTTTAAAATCAATACAGTATCATTAGGAACCGTTACCATTCCAGAACCAGTTAAAACTATAAAAATAAGAGCTCTGTTCCTTGAGAATACTGTATCTACCCCTCCTGCTATCTCTCATTGAAACAGTCTTTTTGATCATTTAAACTGGGAAAATACGTTCCATACAGAAAAAGGTTTTCCTTACTAGTAAGGTAAAGGAGATATCTTTTAAATTATTACATAACATTTACCCTTTAAAACTTCTTAAAGAAAAGATTTGGATCAGACTTTGATACAAAATGCTTCTTTTGTCAGAATAAGAATGAAACTCTTCCTTACTTATTTTGGTCACGCAACTATGTGCTCCAATTTTGGCGAGATGTTAATTTATTTATCTCAAATATTACTTTACTTTTAATTTTTCTGTGGCTCCAAAAGTAACTATGTTTGTTATATATATATATATATATATATATATATATATATATATATATATATATATATATAAATAAATAAATAAAATCAATTTTAATGCCCATTTTTTTTCTCTTTTTGCAGATTTTATATTCAGAAATATACATTTTCAAATTGCAAGCAAATATTCATAGCATTTATCCAAGAGATTAAAATTACTTATAATTCCAGATTCACTAAACAAGCACTCAAAACAATTTGCATGGCGTTTAATATGAATAATCTATTAAATCTCTAAATTGCTGTTATCTTCTTATTTTGCCCTCTTCACTGGCAGTTTCTTTATTATACATCTAATCTCAGATTAGATAACCTATTGATATTTCTTTGTTAGATTTCTGTTGTTTTTTCCTCTTGTTTCTCTTCATTCTTTATTGGCACCATTGTAAATAATTAAATGATTATTTGTGTAAATGATGTGTATTGTATCTTTCTGTTATACAATAAATATTTAAAAATAATTATTACACGCTTTTCTAGGTTTATAAATGGTACCTAAAAAGTTGCACTCATAAAACACCCAAAACACGACAAGCACACGATAGTTCAGTAAACACGAAAAGTGACCGCAAGAAACCCTCACTCCGTTCTGCTGACGCTTCCGATACAGAATCTAGTTCCAAAATATTTTAGTCAGAAAGCTGCGCACCGATTGGCCAAGCGGGCCATCACTCACAAACTACCCGAGCTGGGAAAGAGACGAGTGCAGGAAAACAAATAGGGCAACAATGATCTCTTGAAAGACAAAACTGCTGCAAAGTTGTGCTCGTCTAAACACTGTGAGGTAAAAGTTGCACATACGATCAAGTGCAGGCGTTGACAATGATAGTGCGCAGTGTTTCTGCAGGCTCTGCCCCCGTTTAGCGTCTGCAAGGCAACTGGCAATTTGCCTAACGCTTTCGGAAGCCATTTTCATTGGCCACATTGGCTAGTGAATGTAACTCACCGTCTATAGGATATACGCAGTGCGTCGCGGGGTCTTTGGTGGTCTTCTTCAGCCGCGGCGCGTCTCGGTTTCGGCCGCTCCGAGGACCGCGGCGGCGAGGCTACGGCACGGGGGGATTTCACTAGTCCCGGGCGATGCAAAGTTTATCATCTCCAAATGTTTGTACCACAGTCAGCTGCTTCTCTCTGCTATGACCACCATCTTTTTATTACAGGAAATGACATGGAAAACGGAAGAAAGCGGCGTTTGTGCAGACCGGGCACGAAATTTCAGGAAAGGGAAAGTTAGGTAGTGTGTCAAGTTGTGCGAGGGAGCTTTTCGCGCGCGCGTTCATTTTTGGGAACGCGCCTCACGAATATTTACAATATTACGCAGGGGTTTTGTGTCAAGTTTTATAAGTGTTTCCCTTATTTTAGTTTAATTTCCTAGCTCTCCACAGTTCAGCTAAATCACTACCCTTCAAACTTTGTTGATAATTTTAACCTTAAAGGGGTAGTTCACCCCCAAAATGAAAATTTGCTTACTGTTTACTCAACCTGCAGTGAGTTTCTTTCTTCTGTTCAACACAAAAGACAATATTTGAAGAGAGATATAATCATTACTTTCCATACTAGGAAAAAAACAAATATTATAGAAGTCAGTTGTTTCAGGTTTCCAACATTTTTCAGAATATTTTCTCTTGTGTTGAATATAAATTGAGGTAAAGTTGGTTTTATATTTGCACATTTGTTCAGTGACAACTTGTGATATGCTCCCTATATTGTTTACCATAACACTTTGAATATTCGATCTGAAATCACGATTAAGTATGACTACAAAAAAAAACATTAGCACTATTGAATTGACTGTAAACAATGTAATACTTTGATAGTGATTGACTGCTAACATAAGTTCATAATTCAAAATACTTTTCTAAAATTATATTACTAAGGAGAAACTCTCAGCCTGTGAATATAAAACCAATTTGAACTCAATTGAATAAAAGTTTGAAACTAGTAACGGGTCAGTTTTTGGGTGAACTGATCTATTTAAGCGAACAACTTAGCTTTTTGATGAGTGCTACTTTGAGATTAGCTTATAGTTTGAACAGCACACACAGACTGCTGTTTAAGTAGTACTACAAAATATTAATTACTATGATAACATCATTCATAATGGTAAAATGGAACCATGTAGCAACTGACAATGAAATAAACAAAATCAACATTCACTACTTCACTTGTAAAGAAATAACAAAATAGAATCTTATGCACTAACTTTCATTTTCCTTTAGCTAAGTCCCTTTATTCATCAAGGGTCACCACAGCGGAATGGACCGCCAACTATTACAGCATGTTTTACACAGCGGATGGCTTTCTAACTGCAACCCCATACTGGGAAACACGCATGCACACTCATTCACACACACACACACACTATAGCCAATCTATCTCATTCAATTCACATATAGCGCATGTCTTTGGGCTGTGGGGGAAACCGGAGCACCCGGAGGAAACCCACGCCAACATGGGGAGAACATGCAAAATCCACACTGAAATGCCAACTGGCACAGGCGGGACTCGAACCAGCGACCTTCTTGCTGTGAGCCGACCGTTCTAACCACTGAGCCACCATGTCACCCTACACTCTAAATAATTACCTGAAAATGCTGCATTTCTGGTTTAGCCAATATTTACAACTATTTATATACATATACGGAAGATTCCGTTCATGGATATTTGACAGAAAGCAGAGTTTTACACATGGTTGAAAGTCTATACCTTTCAGCTAATTATTTTGCTAAACACAATGTGAAAAATAAGATCAAGTGATTAGTTAACTATTCAAATTTAACAGTTTAAAAACCTGTAAGGGCGTCACGGTGGCACACTGGGTAGCAGAATCGCCTTACAGGAATATGGTCCCTGGTTCGAGCCTCGGCTGGGTCAGTTGGCGTTTCTGTGTGAAGTTTGCATGTTCTCCCCGTGTTGGCGTGGGTTTCCCCCACAAATCCAAAGACATGCAGTACATGTGAACTGCATAAGCTAAATTGTCCGTAGTGTAAGTGTGAATGTGTATGGATGTTTCCCAGTGATGGGTTGCAGCTGGAAGGGCATCCGCTGCGTAAAACATATGCTGAATAAGTTGGCGGGTTATTCCGCTGTGGCGACCCCAGATTAATAATGGGACTAAGCCGAAAAGAAAATGAATCAATGAATTTGTGGTCAAAAATCAATTAAAAGATAATTTGTATTGTTTACAATAGCAAACATATAATTTTCTTTAAGGCACACACATCTTTCATTTTAAATTGGCTAGTTGTAAAAAAAAAAAAAAAAAAAAAAAAAAAACGGCATCCTAGTGATAAATGTCCTTAAAGCACAGTGTTCACGCTGTAAAAAAAAATTATATGATCAATTAGTCATGACAGCATATGTTTTTAGTTCATTGTAACTAAAAGGTAAACCTTAAGTTTAAACTAAGGTAATCATGATCTAACTTAATTTTGTAAGTTATGCAAAGCCAGTTTAACACAATATAAGTTCAATGAACTCATAAGGTTAATTTGATTTAGCTTAAAACTTTAAGGCGACCAGGATTTTTTTTTTTACAGTGTAGTAGCATTTAAGGCTAACCTGGATCCAGCCAAATGCTACATGGACAATTACATAAAGCAGAATTCAACACAAACAGGAGGCAAGTATTCTTTATCAATTTATTAACAAAATGATAAAATAAATAAATACAAATTGATCAAATGCTCCTAATATCAATTTCTTCCCATGTTCCCTACAGTATTTTCAAAACACTGCATACAAAGGACTCATCACAGGCTCAATACAGGAGAGGTAAGAACCAACTGACTCACTCACAATGTCAGGCGGACAAACAAGGAGAAAAAAGACTGAAGAGAGAGAGAGAGAGAGAAAGAGAGAGCTCTGTAACAGAAAAAAGTCAAAAAATAAACACACTCCTTTTTAAAATCATTATGAAAAAATACAAACAATTTTACAAATATTCATATTGTGTAATAAACCATTTACACGTAGTTCAGCACACCGGGTGAACTTATTTCTTTTTTTTTGTTTTAGATAACCGTCGCTACAATGTATCCTGTTGTGTTTCATCAAGTGGAAGATTTTTTTTTTTTTTTTTTTAAGGATTTTTATATTTTTTGCACGCGTAAACAAAAATGTTTTCCAATTGGACAGATGAGGTAACGCTCACACACACATCTCTTCAAACACACACTCATTCACACAGTGCACAACACCAGGGAAGTCACGACAATAGAAATGAAATGCATCAACAGTACAAGAAGGCCACAATCATGACTGAGTAAATAGTATGAAAAGTGAACAGAAACTACATTGAAACTACAATGACTTCCATCTGTCACTGTGGAATTATGATGCACCATAAAAAATATGGATGATCTACACACTATTAAGGTGACAGGATGAAACGGCTGGAATGGGTCTGAAAATGTTTCAGTTCTATGCATAAAATGTACACCGCAACCTCCAAAAAAGCCTTTCAAAACCAAGCTCAAAGCATTTCTCACATGTCAAAGCCATAAGATAGAGCAGAAATCAATCATGACGGGGGAAAAAACAAACAAGTCTCAATGATATGTATCTGGAATGCATATAAAAAGGCTTCCTAATAGCAAAAATGCAGTCTCTTTGGGTATACTGACTTAAGAACTTGAATGCGTGGCTTTCTGAAGTTCCCTCCCCTTCTTCTTTCTAAATGGCCCACCCACAACACATTACATGCATTCTCCAAGATAAGACCATAAACATCTTCTCAACCAATGGAAATAGGCCCCGCCAACAACCAAAACACCAGCCCACCCACGACCCCCCCCGAGATATCGATAACATTCAGCATGGTGTGCTAGCAAAGGCAGACTTGAATGAAAGTAACGGTCCATGAGATTCATACACTGCTAAAACGCCAAAACAGTGGCCAGCAAATAATCCTCATCTGTATCTGTACACGAATGAACTACCTTCTACAGACGTGAAAGTGTCTATTGTTCATAATTTAAACGACAATGGAAAGAAAATGCAATAGATGTACATATGTATACTGTTTCGTTTTGGCATCGTCTTCGCCAGACATGTAAAAAGGAAAGTGACACAGAAAGTTCACGTAAAAATCTTTACAAAAGAAACGCAAAACTAAATGCATATTTAAAAAGTCTGACAAAACTTATATAAAAATTTGCATAAGAAGGCATGCTTTGTTTTCGTTTGTCGTTCGTTGAACTGATAGGACAGGTGGAGTTCTGGGGGTTTGAGTCTTAACCAAGCAGGGTTTTCTTTGATCTGTTCAGCCTTGCTAAATTCAAGTCAAGGCTGAAATCGAAATACCTGATTCAGGTACAAGTCCAGAAAACAGTGACTCAAGTAGAGATGAAGAAAAATGAAGTGAATAAGAAAGGGTGCATGTCTTTTTTTAAGAGCAGAGTGTTACGTATGACGTTAGAAGAGCCACTGGCCTGAACAGTCCTGTTAATGTGATAACACAAAGAATTTTACACACACACAAATAATTAAAAAATGAGCAGACACTTAAGTATTTTGGGGTAATACTTAGGACATTCCTATAAAAAGTGCATAAAGACAGGACTTTCTAAACTTCCAGAACTTTTTCCAATGAATGTCAATCCAAAAATGCACTTTTTAGCTGGCATTGAGTGGTCCATTAAACCAATTAATTAATTCATAACCCATTATTAGGAACAACTCTCTTTGTACAGACCAATTTTGTGCAATCGCTAATATTTGTTCAGTGTTAAAAAAAACAAAAAGCAAGGCAACTCCTTAAATACAGCCTACTCTACAGGGGCTCTTGAACTTCACAGCTGATATAACTAGGTTTAGTAACGACAGACATGACCAGACCAACACAAACACATCACTACATCCAGTTCACTTTACCCAATGAAATTACAACAAATGTGCTTCTAATCGCGGGATGTCTTACAGAGAAATGTGACCAGTTTCTTTCTGGATATTTTGGGGAAAATACATAGGTGAGCTAGGAGATTAAATTCAGTATGTAAAAAGTTGAAGGCACTCTGGGCACCTGTACAGGAAGAAATAAAAGTATTCTTCTTTAAATATTCTCTAGACTGACAACGGTGATTTCTGGAAGGCCTTATATATTCATGTCTGTATGCCACAATAATGGTCGCCATGATATGAATGTTTGTCCATCATTACCCAATGCTGGCTCAAAGGGCAACAGGGCATTATGGGAATGTATTAAGGATAAGTATGTGAATTTTCACAGTAAATTGTGAGAAATTGCAGCACATTGTTGATATAGCCAAAACCCCATTCTGTAACAACAACAAATTGGTTTTAAAGCCATGAAATCCCCACTAAACAAAACAAATCCATCATAAAAAAAAGACAATAAGGTAAAGGTCAGTCCACCTTATGGTAAGGTTATCTCTCGTGGTGAAACAGTCAGAATTATGCATCGTCCGTGTGAAATCTTCAATAAATATGCACTATTGTATACATCGTATAGTAAAAATTAAGCACTTAAAAATTTGTCCCAAGCAGTTACACTGAATTTGATATGCGTCATTTGTTCAACCTTAGCCAGGGCGGCTGTCATCACAAAGGTAAAAGAGATATGCTGTTTTGGAATGGCCTGGAATAAACACAAAAAAGGTGCCAGCCGTGCATTACTGTTAAGACTTTACATTTCCTGGAACAGGTTAAGATAACACAAGGACAAGCCAGCACACAAACAAAAAACAGCAGAAGTCGGAACTAAACAGTGCTTTCCACGATGTTTGCCACCAACTGGCCACCATTTTCCTTTATACATGATGTTTTGTTGGCAAGCACTGTAAAAACAGAAAAGATTTAAGCGCTTTTGAAAAGATTTGCTCGAAAGAAGTTCTTAGTGCGTTTGCTTTAGTTATCTGCAATAAAGCTTGTGCTTTAATTAAGGGTTTTCTGTCATTTCCTTATTACTCAATTTGGCTCATACATCAAACCCTTAAGTTTAAGACAGCAAATTGTGACTTAGTCATTATTGTTTGTCCAAGGGAGAAACAAACAAACGATGGGGGAAAAATGGGGATGGGACTAGCCCATTATATTCTGGACTAAACACACTGTAAGAGGAGATTTCCATTATTAAGGATTACAAAAAAAAAGCATTTGGCAGTTCGGGATTCAAACAAAAACAGACAGTCATTATGCAATGTGCATCTCCGAGATCGAGAAAGCTGCTTGCATAATTCATGCCATTTTTAAACACCATTTATAACAAATGACTGTTTCATGAAACAGAAAAGCACTTATTTTTCAATGAAGACTAGGAAGACCTGAATATATTTTCTTAAAAAAAAAAAAAAAAAAAATCCACAACAGCATCGAGTACACACACACACACACGCACACACAGACTTTAGTACAAGACTCATTCAATACACGGGACCGACACCACTTTTCAGACTAATCTACCACGCATGATTTGTTGCAGTTACCGAGATGTGACTTCTGGTGTAGCGTTCTCTTCCAGCCCTTTGTCAAAGATCTTGAGAGGCTTTGCCATGCACTCTACCGCTGATTAGCCTGAGATGACTTGGAGACGGGACGCTTCTACTGCTAACTGGGAAATGCAGACGAGATGTAGAGTGGAGGAGAAAAATTAGAGGGGTTGCTATAGGCAGTCCTGGCCAAGTCCTGATTTAGTCTAAACTTACACCAGCAACAGGATTCAAAGCCTATGCCTCGTCACTGGCGAATACTGATGCATCAGGTTTTTTTTTGTTTGTTTTAAAGTCTTGTTTGGAAAGAGAAGGTTTTGGTTTTGCAGGTCCTCTCAGGCCTGGCTAGAGGTGCACAGGGTGTGGGCATATTCATGCAGTCTTTGGACATGTTTGCCCTGTCTTTCTCCTCCCGGAGTGAAGACAACTAAGACAACCTATGAAACAAACCCCATACTGGAGGCACACACTGGTCTGATCTGATAAATCATCCATCTTTATCACCATCATTATTATTCCTATCAATAAACTAATATTTATCTTTTATATATATATATATAATAATCTAATAATTGGCATGACACTCTTTCATAAGTCCCCCTTCAACCCACAAGCTTGGGCTCTATTGGTCTACAAGGACCAAGACTAGTTTGCCTTGGATGTAGAAGTACTGTTGACACAGTTTTATCATATGCATTAAGAAAGAAATAAAATAAAATAAAAAAGACAACATTTATTTGGATATAGATAATATATATGTATAATATATATATATATATATATATACGTATAGATTGGCAACTTTGTGCACCAGTCCAAGGTGCAATAGGAAATCTGTTTAAATGTTTTGGTGATGTAGGTGTGTTTGGGGTGAGGCTGAGAACTATTTGGGGTTGTCCACGCTGCTTAGAGGGGCTGGCAAAGCCTGCTGCGAAGGTTCTGAGGTTTTGCCGTTGTTGGTGTTCATGCCATGACTTCCATCTTCCTGCTGCTCCACTTCCATCTTCCCGGCATCCTCTGCACAACTGCTGTCAATAGGAGGGATGTTCTCTGAGTCCACGGCATTGACGGTACTCTCCTCCTCTGGGTTCAACCCAGTACAAACACAGTCCGTTCCTCCATTAGTCTTTACATCTCTGACCTGAGGTGACTCCGCAGGCTCCACAGTTTTTGCTGTATCCATCTTGTCCTCATCAACTGTGGTTTTGGGCACTTCAAGGACACTAACTCCCGATTCACCTGATACAGCCTCAGGTGTGACTGCCGTTGCTGGCTCTGCCATTTCCCCGACCTCTGGCTCTGCCTTCACTTCGGGCACTGCTACGGCTGCTGGTACTTGCACACTAGGCTCGGTGGGACTCTCTAGTACACACACTTGTGTAGTGTCCTTTGAGTCTTTGATGTTTCCTGACTCTGTGCAGTCCTGTTTGGAATTCTTAAGGGTTTCTGTCTCCATGGGCTGAGTCAAGTTAAAGCTCTGGATTAGGCGGACCAAGTGTTTCACTTTTTCCAGAGAGGCCTGCATGTCCTTCTGACGGGCAAGTATGCTGTTCTTTGTCTCCATGCATTTCTGTTGAATAATGGGAATGCAGCATTAAACAAGCATAACATAGTGTAAAATTAATGTTGGGAATAATAATATTAAAAGAACTAAGTTGTTTAATGATATCAGTCTCAGAAAAACCATTTTAAAGGCAAACATAAGCTTCATTTTCTTGTTCTGATCCCAAATACATAGTATAAGGACCTCCCAGTAGGGCTGCACGATTAACTGAAATCATGATTCAACAAAAGATGTGATTCTTATGTGCATTTTGTCAGAGAAACACGGCTCTATGATCAGTAGTAAATCTTCTCCATAGGTGGTTTACTAAGAAGTGACAGTAGTCAATAACAATAATTATTTCCGATTTTAGGATTGCAATTTTATTGGGTAGCTTGTCAATAAACTATGGCTACTGCCAAAATGAAAATCACCAATTAATCGTGCAGCCCTATCTCCCACTTTATTTTTTGTAGCCAGAATGGAAAATATTAAGCTGCACTTCAAGTGTGACGTTTGGCTTAAAATTGGTTTTCTGAGACAAAGACTCCTAGAGATGTTGTACAATGGTATAATCTTGCATCTGGAAAAGCTTCAGGAAAATAAATAAATAACTCACTGTTATAGAGTTGCTGAGCTGTTTCACTCTCTGTTCTAGTTGCTCCCGTTCCAGCTTTAGTTCAGCACTCCATTTCATTAGCTTCTGCTTCTCTTCTTCTTTTGCTATTTGGACAGGCACAAAACACATATAACACATATCCTACACTAGTCTCATGAATTTGATTGATTATAGAGGTAGTTGAAATGGGGTACAAAGTTCAACAACTGAAAAAAAAATCTATACCTTCTTTGTAGGCAATATAGGAATGGACGATTGCTAGGGTACCTGGCCAGGGAATGGCCTCTTCCTTCTTCAGAATCTGTAAAAGAAACTCTCTCAATAACAGACCAGTGCTGTGCACACTAGACCTCTGAAAAGCCATGAGAGAAACTGAGATCAATTGTGTATGGCAACAGTGATGAACAACATAACTTCAATGGGAGTGCTGGATGCTGTCTTACACTTACATGATGGGTGGAAAAAAAGGCACAATCAATACCGAACCATGTGAGAGCTTACAAAGCACGAAACAGCCTTAACGCCTGAAGAAACTCACTATGTGTAAAGGGGGAAAAATGTACACTTCATTTTTGCAGGGAAAGGGGAGTTTGATCTCTCAGTTGATCTCCCATTTCTAATTATAAAACAGTGTGTGTGCTAGAAAGGACTGAATTCCAGTTAACAGGAGACATCACTGGCTAGCCTGGGAGTCAAAGGCTCATTGTGCTGCTATTATTTACCTGGTCTTGACATTTAGGACAGATCCACATGCCTTTGGGAATGTTTTTGAGGGGTGGGTCCAAGCAGTCGAGGTGGTAGACGCGCGAACATGTGTCACACATGAGCAACTGCCCACTGCGTCTGCACACAGTGCAGAAATCCTCATGGATGTCTCCCTGTCGGGAAGAACGGCAGGTGTCAGTACCACCGCCCCCTTCTGGTCTGGACCAATCAGATGATAGTGGGAAGGGCGGGGAGAACAGGAACTGACTGCTGATTGGAGATATTGGTCTAGTGGCTCACAGGTGACTGGATTTTTCACTTTAATCAAGGCACTGGATATTTAATTGGATATTATCATCATTATTATAACTGGGGCCTACATTAATCACTGGTAAAACATATCAGAACTTAATTCTATTATAATTACTTCAGGCCTAATATTTGTGTGGAAAGTAGAGAAAGACTGTTCACTTTGTAAGACTGCTGGCTCAATTTCAACAAATACAACAAATAAACATGAATGACAGTGCTGGTGTGGTCAATCTTTCTCTTTCCATGGTGGATTGCTTGACTCTTTACCTTGCTCCGGTACACTTTGTAGTGTACAGGATAAATGCAGTGAAGGGCTTTGGGGGGGGGGGGGCTAAGGGCAGCCTGTGATTTTAAAAACTAGAACAATAATAAAACTGGGGCTGTCAACAACATGGTCATCCAGACCTGGCAGGTGGCTACTTACATCCCCGGAGCTGGGGCTGGGCTGGGGGACAGAATGAGGGTGGACAGAGAGGGGAAAGCCCCCCGTGTCAGGCCGTTCAGGGGCTGGGGAGGCGGGAAGGCTGCTGGTGGGGGAGAGCAGGGGGTTGCAGCCCAGCTCCGGCACCGCCGTGCTGCTGTTGGTGGTGGTGGTGGTAGTTGTGGTGCTGTATTTGGGAGGGCGACCTGAGTGAAATGAGACAGACAAGAAAAGAAAAACAAACCAAAAAAACCCAAAACAAAACCAAAAGAAACAGAAAAATGGAGGAGGAGGAAAAAGGGAAAAGAAAGAAAAAAACACAAAGATGAAATAAATAATGGCATATTCTGGTTGCAACATACCTTAGAGAGGGGATCCTCATTGGCTAGCATGGAAACAAAGGAAAGGAGGGAGAGAGCGAAGGAGAAATGGAAGGGAGGGTCACAAAAAGCAGTTAGTGCAACAGACGAACACAGCAGCATGCAGGGAATTTGAGAAGCAACAAGCAAAAGAAAGAGAAAAAGAGTGAAATCTAAGCCAAAGCCACAAGCACATCTAATCTCAAATCTTTTATGCGTTTCTTTGCAGGTGACACCTAGAGGAACATGTAAGCAATGTGTCCTGCTCTCTAAAACAGGCTAAAGTATATATATAGCCAGTAATGCTAACATGAAAAAAGTAGCAGAAGACCAACAGGAAAAACTCAGAAAAACTTGCACATCCAAGTCAGCATTTAGTAGCAAGTCACAAACTCAAGGCGTCATAGTTCAGGACTGGATCAACAAGATTGCGGTCACTGGATTCATCACAGAAAAATATCTTAGAACTGAACCAAAATGAATGCAACAGACTTGAATGTTTATAACGTATTGTAGGTAATGTCCTAGGTCAAGCCTTGAAGCTCCAATACAGCTATTCAACACTAAGATGGAGTCAAAGTCCAAGCTAATGACTTTCAAGGCAGAGCTTAAGTATTTGGGGTGAAGACCAAGTCAAGTTTTCCAAGAACAAATCCAGCTACATCTATTATGATAAAGCATCACTCTGGAATTCAAGAGCAAGTAACCGGTTACTCTGAACAAATGCAAAGAGCAAACAAGAAACTCAAATCTGAAGTGAAGCACACCTAAGACTTCAATTAAATGTTAACAAGTCTTGTGAAAACTAAACAAAATTGTACAACTCCTCAACCACATCTCTAAGCCTATAAAACATACCGCATGTCATCTTAGATCTACTGCACAGCTGTAGGACTGCAGACCAAACCAGCGATACAAAGCAGAAATGCAAGAGAAAGCAGAGAGATGTCTATTTGGTGTCAGTTAGGTGGTACATAGAAGAAGCAGGGCTACAATACATCAACTTAAGCCACTAAGACAGGTAGGTACAGACCTCTCTTCCTGGTGCCTTGGTGCAGTGGAGTATTCAAGTAAGTGACAGCACTCTTTTTCCTCTGAGATATACAAGAGAAGTCAGACTGTTAGAGGAGGTGGGAGAATAATCTAAAGCTGCTTCACCACTGTTCTGTACGGTACGGCTCACTTTGGTTCAGTTTTGCTTGGCTCGTTTTGCATTTCCACTGCAGTTTAGTAATGCTTAAAGCAATGGTCTCAAACTCAATTCCTGGAGCTCTTCATAGTTTAGCTTCAACCACTCCAACTCACACCTGCTTAATGGTCTATAGCAGTCTTGAACAGTTTAGTTATTTGGATCAGCTGTGTTCAGGTGCAGACTGGGACATCATTATCACCCAGGATAAGTTATTGGAGGTGATGCCAAAGAGAGGAGCGGGGGGTGAAGTAGCGTCGGATACATCCCCGTGCTCATTAAAGCCAGTCCGTCCCTGGCTGTGTTTGATTAGGGTTGGAAGTGCAGAGCTGCCGCCCTCCAGGAATCGAGTTTGAGACCTATGGCTTAAAGGATCACACTGCATTTTGCAAATAGGATCATTTTACAACTCCCTTAAAGGGCACATAGTTTACCCCTTTTTTAAGATTTAATATTAATATTATGGTTCTTCTGAGTGCGCCGGTTTAGGTTCAGTTCAAAACACTATTCAGATTTTTTTATTAAAATGTGTTAAAAAGTGTCATTTTGGGGGCGTGTACACAGGTCGCTGTTTTAGGGATGTGTTGCTTTACATGAAAATTAGTTTAGACGCCCACTGTAAAAAGGGGGCGGAGCCAATAGCTCCCCCGCTCTGTGTTTGGCAACAGACATGCAGACAGAGAGAAGCAACATTAGTGAGGGGATCAGCATTCAGCCGTACATGTACGACTCGGACACAAACCAAGCAGAGACTACAAAATCATTTGTGTCTGTATAGTTTTACAGCCAACTGTGTGCTAGTTTAAAGTTCCGAGCTTGTACACAGAGACTAATAACCACGCACATTGAATTAACTTCAACTGAGGCACTGGATGTGCCGCTCAGAACTGCGACACGGCACAACAGACACGCACATCATACAGTGGTGGGCGAGGGGACCGCACTTCTATGTCAAGTTGCGGTTGGTCTCAAAACTGCTTCGATTGGTCCACCGTTTTCATGTTGTTAAATTGAAAAAAAAAAAGGACTGACGGTCTACACACTATGCCTACATATGTCTGTTCAAACAGCTTGAAAAGTAGATTTTTCACAATAGGTGCCCTTTAAAGTTCCATCCATTTAGCCACTCCGGGTCTTGTGGCCAACACTTTTGGCTTAGCTTAGCATAAATCATAGGATCAGATTTCGATAATTATCCTATTTAAAGTTAGTCTCTTCTGTAGTCATCAAGTACTAAGACAGAAAACAGAAAAGTTTCTTTTTTCTAGGTCAATATTTCTAGTAACTACACTCTCATTCTGGCATAATAATCAAGGACATTGCTGCCATACTAATGCTGCAGCAGGCGCAATGATATTATGCAGCACTGTTACCTAATTCCTTATACCTAATTTGATTCAATGATTTATACCAAGCTAAAATGTTCCCGCTAGACACTGAGATTGACTGAATGAACTCAAAATAAGTAAAACTCAACTCTTTAACTCTAGGGCAGTTGTAAAATGAGCATATTTCTGAAAATGTGCAGTGTTAAAGTGGATAAAGCGGATGGGATTATTGTTATAGTTGCACTGCCTCTAATGCAGTGACTGTTCATTTCAGGCCATCCCATCCAGCTTTTAATTAATTTGCTCTTCGGCTACCAATGAGAGGAACATCTTGACCTCTTCTACTGACCAGCATGCTTCCATTTCAGGTGTCTTTTTATTTCTCTTGGTATAAAAATTTTTTAGTTATGCAAACCAACAATATAGCGGTGGCTGCTTTTGACTATTTAAATATAGCGGGTTTGCTGACTTCAATGACGCTGGTAGAGATGATTCTCTTGGACCAATTAGTGATCAGCAGTGTACATACATCATGTTTTGGAAATGGTAGAGCTTCCTTGGAACCTCATCCAAGGTAGTACTAAAAAGTACCAGGTACTAGGTACAGAATGCAGTGGAAAACTCCCCAAAAGTGAGCCATACCAAATTGAAACGCGCCGTACCATGCAGTAAAAAAGTCTTATATAATTAAAAAAAAAAAAAGACCAGATGTAGCAGGGAACCATATAGGATTTATCTGTACCTCTGGTTCAAACACTGCTCCACTGTACACTGGGTTGGCCGTTGTTCTTCTTTTACGTTCTTGTCTTCTACTCTGAATCTCTGAAGGGAAAGATTTTTGGTTACAAAATATTCTATCCTACTAAACCCATAGGCCAGTGTTAATCCCAGTGGCACTTACCTTCAAGATGATCATGTGTGACCAACCCAAGAGACACCATAAAGGCAAGTTTCTGATGGAAACAGCAAAGGAAGAAAGAAAAAATCATAGGTTAATCTTCAGATAGAATTGACCAAATTTAATGGTGAAGGTGAGCAGTACCTGTGGGCTTTCCTCTCGTTTGACCTTAGCTGGAGGAGGAGGAGGAGGAAGAGGAGGAGAGGATGAAGGTGGGGTTTTTATGACCACCTGTTCTGGTCCTCCCTGTGGTTTCACAGTCTGGCATAAAGAACAAGAAACAAGTAAATCACTCAGATTATCTGAATGTCTGATTCCATTCTTGTATTTTGGGGGTTCAGCTAGCAGCCAGTAACCTCGTAAGAGCTTTTTAACAGCATTTGTTATAAAGCTAAATAGGTATCTTCCAGGCCATCCTGTCTGAAGAGAAGTATTTTAAAGTATAATGTGGAAAAGAGTAAAGGTAGTTAAGTGTTCAAAATGTTTTCCACTGCATTCTCAGAATACATGCCAGTGATTGGCTTCATAAAACCCAACCTAATAAGTACTCTCACCTTCAAGTCTGAGTTAAGATTGCTGATCTGAAGTGTCTGGGCAGGGCTGATGACAATGCCTGTGAGTTGCGTGGTGCCTGTGACTGTGGTCGTGGTCTTATCGATGGTTGTGCACTGCTGTCCGTTCACAATGCGCACCTGATGGATGGGCCCAGCAGAGGCGGGTAGAGATGACGTCAGTTTGGTGGTGAGCATCAGGGGTCGCTGGATTAGAGGAGCCGCCACCATGGGAGGAGGAGCTGGAGCGATGGGCACATTGATGGGAGTGGGTGGTTTTGGTCGAACCTGTGTAGTAGTGGAAGGCGTGTTGGATGACAATGCAGGTACAGGTAGAATGATCACGAAAGCCACTTTGTTGTCATGCCCTTAACATCCATGCATTTTTTGTTGTTGTTAAGAGGTAACCTCAGCCTTAAGTAATGCCAAGACTGAGCTCTGGTTCACACTTGGTGAATTTCATGAAAGTGGATGAAATGTGCAGAGCTCAAACCCCTAAACCAAAGGATGGGCCTTCGAAGTTCACCTTCCTGCAGTGCTTAAATTCAACCTAGCAGGTCAAACTCACCTGCATTTATCCTAAGAATAATCTAGACCAGGGGTGCCCAAACTCGTTCCTGGAGGGCCAATGCCCTGCATAGTTTAGCTCCAACTTCCTTCAACACACCTGCCTGAAAGTTTCTAGTATACCTGGAAAGAGCTTGATTAGCTGGTTCAGGAGTGTTTATTGGGGTTGAAACTAGAATATGCAGGACTACGGCCCTTCAGGACCGTGTATGGGCACCGGGGATCTAGGCCATGCTTAACTTGTTCAGATTTGATTAAGGGCCATGCACACAGGGATAATTTGCACGAATACTTATCACACATCTTGATTGTTTTGTTACTAAAAAGTTCCGGCAAACTTTTGTCCAGGTGTTTGTGTGCTGTAGTGGAGGTTAAACAGTAGCTTACATAATAAATGCACAAGGACAAAGCATGAAAGTGACTTCTTTTGTGCAACAAGCTAATGTCAGAACCATAAAGCTGTGCAGCGCCACCTTGTGTTCTGGTGTATGTCTGTTTTTCATTAAGCGCCATTTAACATCAGGGAGGGATTTTGCACATTCACTCTCCTCATTGCCAGTGACAATCACTTGAATTTAGAATGCCAAAAAATCTTGGAAAACGAGAAGTGTGCATGAGTGGCAGCTAAACTCAGTGGACCTTGAAGGCTCATCCTTGTTACAAGTTCATTGTCCCCAAAAATCCTGTCACAAATTGCATCATTCCAAATCTGTCTTACTTTTTTAGCAGAACACACAGACATGAATCCATTCATGGATCCATTTGGAGAATCTATTGTTCCGTTTCTGTCATCGTATGGATTTTGTGAGACACTGAAGTCAGGTATACAAGTTTAGAATTGCAATAGGGCGAGTCGTAAATAATAACTAAATTCGTCTGAGCTCGATTTAGCATTACACAGCTTTTTTGAGGTAAAAGGTGCTAGTATTGTCACTCTTTCAAGGGGAAGGGTTAATGATAGGGTCAGCCAAAGCAATATTAAACAAAGCAGAAATAAAAAGCTGCAACTGAAGCAACAGCATTATTACAAAAGTACAAACAAGCCATTTCACTCACTCTTAAACACCGTGTCTACACCAGACATGATCAGCAACTAACATAGAGTACAGTGCTATACCAATGGATGTAAATGTTCCTGAAGCAACTTGGACACACTGTATCCACTGGGCTTCCACTGTAGACAGGGTGCAACGGGAGCTTGCACACTAAAGAAAGCTCTGATGGAGTGTTTTTGTTTTAATATTTATAGAGAGGAATGCATTTTGAGAAAGTGCACATTAATTTAAACTAGTAGTACCTTTTTATTGGTGTACAGATGTCTAGAACTGGGTTCTTTAGGTCGAAAGAGGCCCTTCATTATAGCATCCTTGCAAAACAATATCCCCATTGAAAACAGATTATGACAGAGCATAACTTTAGTGTGCAAGTGCCCTATGGCAAAGAAAAATGAAAACTTGAGCAGACAGTATAACAGCAACAGCCAATGCTGGGAAGGAGAAGTTGAGTATCAGTGATAGAGGGAAATTATTATTGTGAGGGGGAAAAACAGGGTCTCTAGGTGTGCAAAAACTATGTCTTTCAAAGTTTTCTGCTTTATGTTAATTTCAGTTCACATTTTAAAGACTCAACTCTTTAATGATAAGAGGCTTAAAAACCTCATAACTTGACTCAAGTGTCAGTGTAAACAAACAGGGTTTCTGCAGGTGTCACCAAGTCAGATTTAAGACTTTTCAATACCATTATGAATGGAATCTCAGACTCCTACAGGACTAAATGTTAATGCTAAAATGCTAATGCTAAATCAAATCTAGTTATTTCCTAGCCACAGATTTTAAATAATGTAAAAACAAGCAATCTCTAGTTGTATACATACTTAGTAAACTATAATAAACTAAATGTATCCACAACAGTCTGTCCAGGTCAGGGTCCTTACCAGGTAGCTATAAATACATGTTGAACTTTTAAACAAAAGTTATCATAAGGAAGATAATTAATCCATATTGGTAAGTTTTTTCTCAGATGGATTGTTGGTGTTGGCCTGACCGGGCAGCTTTACATCGATAAAGGAAAATTAAGACCTGTTTGTAAATGGCTTAGGCCTGAAACTGTGTTCTTCTAATTTAAGACCCTGCGGACACCCTGAACAAAGGCTTGATAGACACCAGGCCTCTGGAATGACATGATGTGTCCCTCTGGTGGTGTCAGTGTGGAACTGCACATACATAAGGGGAGGGGGGCAGGTCTAACAGAGACGCACCTGTGGCTGAAAGGTGGGTCGAGGCGTCAATCTAGGAGGAGGGACAAACTGGGGAACTTTGATAGGCTGGGCAGAGGTGGTGGTGGCCTGTACCTGTGACAAAACCAGCCATTCATTGGGCACTATGCAAGTGAAAGGAACATAACAGTCTTTTTTTTTTTTTTTTTTTAAAGAGGAAATTAGCCTCTCTCTGGTTGGTTATATCACAAAAATATGCCACCATACACACCCCTGCCAAGCACATCACTGTGAGAAAGGAAGTCAATTCAAATCTTCATACTAACTGGAGACATAAACATCCTGTTCTAAACACATCAAAGCAAAGTGTGTCTGACTACTACTAGTCTACAGCAAGCTATGGAAAAAATAAAATACACAGACTGGCATTTCTACTTCAGTTAACAACTGTTAAATTTAGGCTATATGTAAACATTTAATGAATCTTTTGCAGAACTTCACACTCACGACTATGACATTCTTGGACACGATCCGTGTGCCGGCATCCATGTCCTGATTGGGTAGCTTGCTGGCCATCTGAAGGTTGATTGGTGTGCTCTGAGAGTCGGAATTGGCGCCGGGTCTCGTGGGGTTGTTGATGGCAGTGACCATGGCGACTGCGGAGCGTTGCGTTGCCATGGAAGCAGGCATGGTGGAGGTGGCAGCTTTCAGCACGAGAGGTAGAGTCTTTGCAGTTATGACCGGCGTCACGGTGAGAGTCTTCTAGTCAATGATCAAGGGAAAAAATAAATGAGAACGAGACAAAAGATTATGTTAAAGTTAATGACATTGTTTTTTAAATTTATTTTCTGTCTGCCGTTATTGTTTATGAATTATTAATGCAATCGAGAAAAACATGCATCTTTAGTTTAAAAAATAAATAAAAAAAATACTTGAAACAACTTTCAAATAATGTCACTTAATGCTGATTTATACCTCTGCATGGAGTGACTGGCGTGACCAATGGCGTTGTGCATTTATACTTCTGCATGCTGTTTGTGTTGCTCTGCAATAACACTTCTGAATCGCGAACTGGCAGTAGGTTATTATGCTCTTCTGTGTCGAGTTTCTGTTTTATAGTTTTTTTCTGAACGCTACAAGTAGCTCAAACTCGCTCATTCAGAGGCGGGAACCAGCAGGCATGCAAAAACTATAATCATAAGGTAAACACAAAACAAAAGTTTCCACCTGGAGCTCCTTCACGCAAATTGATACTCGCTCCATCGCGCTCGCGGATCTCAGCACCACCCACGCTCGTCACCACTACCAAGACGACCAATCACAGAGCTTTCGCTACATGATGTTGTAACGTGTAGTTACAATTTTCGAGAAGTCCACATCAGCTTCAGCCATGACGAAGGCTATGCGACTATGTGAAGGCTACACCAGACCATACGTGTGCGCTTGACGCAGAAGTATAAATCAGCCTTTAGCCTGAAAGTTTTATTTGATAACATTAACCAATGACCAATTAGCTTATTAGGGTCTGATTTAGCAAACTTGGATTGTTGATTCGCCTCCATTCTCACATATAAAACCCAATTTTATTTAAATAAAGGAATTAAATAAATAACATGAATTAATAAACATGTTTTATTAATAAAATATTGTCCAACGGTTGCAAAAATAAAATGGTTATGAATGCCATTTTTTGTGGATTTTAATGTTAACAGTTAAAAAATAATATTGATACATTTAGCTATGATTTCTTTTTTATTAATTATTAAAACAAAGAGACCACTGGAAAATGCTCAGTTTCTTTGGATTGTTTGGGTAAAATTGTATTGTTGTTTTATTCTGTACACTACTGATGACCTTTCTCCCAGTTTTATGTATTCTAAAAAGTGTTGTGTTTCAATACCACGAATGGTGGAATAGTGAGTGCAATTTTCTCAGAAGACACGCTCCACAATAAAGGATAAAACAACATTTTACTCAAACCAATACCTAATAAATCCAGGGAAACAGAGAATGGTCAAGTGGTCTCTAATGGTCTCATGACCTCAGAAGCACAGTCAGTAAAGTGGTTTTCTACCCTCAACACAGGAAAAGAAAATACAAAAAAAGAACAGAGAGACCCTTCATACATTACTGGCTATATTAGGCCATTAACAGTAGGCTTCTAAGGTCACCCTGTCCTTATTGTTCACAAACCCAAGACTTATTTCAGAGACAAAAATGTGCATGTCTGCAGTTACAGAGTGTACCTTTAGAACAGACCACCACAGATTAGTCAGCCAATTCTTTTTCAATTAACCTTTGATTAAACTAGCTATTCTGCTCATTTTGGCATACTTAAAGTCCAACCCCACCAAGCATGATTACTACAAATATAATAATATATATACTTGCGTCGACAATGATGAATGATAAGTGTTTTTTTTTGTTTGTTTTTGCCTTTTAAGCATTACCCCCTTTGTAACCAACAGATGTCCTTAGTGTGCTACTAGTGTGTCTGACCAGTATCCAGAATCCATCTCAGTATCTGAATCCAGCTTATGTATCTTAATCTAATCAAAAAGGCTGCGTCCGAAATCGCATATTTCCAACCTATATAGTACGCTAAAAACAATATGCTATATGTATCCAGATGAACTACTACTGGCGAGATTCTGAAGTGCACATCCGATGGACGCTACGATATCCCATGATGCATCGCAAGAGAATTCGTGAATGGGAGTAAAGTGACGCAACTGACGTGGGTAGGCCACATGATCATGGCAAAATGGCAGATGTATTATGTTCGGGTTCCATTCATACTACTCAAATTCATACTATATAGAATGTATTTTTCTAAAAGTCAAGTAGTAAATTCAAATTCAAATGCAGTACCTACTGAGTAGTAGGCGATTTTGGATGCAGCAAAAGTGAATTTAGCGATCATAGTGTAAAAAAAATACCCCACAAACAACTACCCCCAGCATTTTCAATCGACAGAAATGCAAAGATGCGAAACTAGCACTGCATACATTACTTTTAATTTTAATCTTTAATTTGCCAGCAAGGGGGCAACGCAGTGGCGCAGTAGGTAGTGCTGTCGCCTCACAGCAAGAAGGTTGCTGGTTCGAGCCTCGGCTGAATCAGTTGGCGTTTCTGTGTGCAGTCCAAAGACATGCGGTACAGGTGAATTGGATAGGATGAGTGTATGTGTGTGAATGAGTGTGTGTGGATGTTTCCCAGAGATGGGTTGCAGCTGGAAGGGCATCCGCTGCGTAAAACAAGCAGGATAAGTTGGCGGTTCATTCCGCTGTGGCGACCCCAGATTAATAAAGGGACTAAGCCGAAAAGAAAATGAATGAATAAATGAATTTGCCAGCAAGGCATGTATAAATTCCATGCATTTTTTAATCAGTATTTGGTACAGATGGTATAACCAACTGTTTTTAAGATAGTCATTATCTTTAAACAATCTTTGAAACTTAACATCAAGCAGAGCCTCTCCACAATATCATCTATAGCTTCAAAATGGAACCAGCCCTTTATAGTTCAATGGTTTCTGACTGGCTGTCGTTTTTTTTATTCATTTATTTGCTGGGAAATTTATTTTAGTTCATTTATTTGCTGAGAAAATAAATAATTCTAAAGTATTTCCAACTATATAATTTTGTCTACATCTTCATCATTACAGCTGTGCTCCGAACTCTTCTGTTGATTTACATTCAGAGCCATTTTTAAAACAATGATTTAATCCTTATTTAATAGTTATCTTGCTTGTTGTTAAAAGACCTTTCGAGCAATCAAATTCACAAGTAAAATTAAGTAAATATTCCTCTGCAAATCACTTCAGAGTACAGTTGCGTTCTACATGTTTAATCTAGAGAGATTTTGCAGTGTTAATGTCTGCGTGAACCGGAAGTTGCTGACTTTTATTTCAGTATGCTGATGTACTTCCAACTGAATATTGACTAATGGGCGTGGCTTTCTTTTTGCGCATCATTCCCTACTAGCAAACTAACAGTAGGAGGGGCATGGTTAAAGGTCCCATGAAAACAAAAATAAATAATTGTTAGTTTTTAAGATATCTATAAGCTACTGCACACCAAAACAGTGACAAAGTTTAGGAGATAAAACTGATATAAACATGTAAAGCTTGTGGTTTGTCACTTTCGCCTAAATGGATTAATAGTTTTATTTACTAGAGTCGAGCCCGATTATTTACTAGAGTACTTAAATCTTGACCAATCAAATGCTCTCTAGTATCTGACATGCCCTGCCCCCTTCAAAATGCTCATATGATGTGCTTGAGCTTGGAGCTGTGATAAAACAAAACATTATTGGCAGAGTTTTAAAAGGGGAGGGGCTAAACTATGTCCCACCCTCTCTTTATGTTTCAGTTCTAATTATGTCAAACATCAAATAAAAATGCACATTTCTAAGCACTTCATGGGACATTTAAGAGTATTGTGACTAATGCTGTCAAACTGATCACATTAGAAAATGATCGCCACGCCATAAATGGAAACAAATGATCATAATTTGATTAAAGATTACCAAAACAAACAATTTTTTTCCGGTGGATTAACTTACATGTTTAGCAACAATGCTAGCAAATTAAACATCATAAAATTTGACGTCACAAAGATTTTAAGCTGGTACCTGTGGCGCCCCCTGGTTGTGTGGAGGGCCTGATAGCGGCTGTGAAGCAGGACAAGCGGCCGTCAGCAGCACGGTTTTACCATCTGTGGTTGCTGCGAATGTCTGCGGCTTCAGATCGGGCTCCTGTTTCACCAGCAACTCCTTCCGCAACTGCTCCACCACTTTTTTCTGAGAAAGAATGAGAAATTGCTAGGAAATTACACATCCGCATTCACATTCGCATTTTGATTGTGCGTTAGAAGAAAAGGCTGATTGCAGAGAAAGCGCTGAACATGTCAAACTGTTCTCAAACACACACATACGCACTTTTTCCAAGAAATAAAATTGAAAAGACCACCCCCCTCCATCCCATCTTTTCAATGTTCTGTTTATATCTGGCCGCGATGGTTTCTAATAATAGATCATTAGTCATCAAATTTCCTGGTTTTCTTTGTTCTGGGTGTGAAGCTAAGATGTGGCTTTTATTCAGTCAGCTTTTAAAAGACCCTTCAGGTGCTAGACCATCTTAACAACACTGGAAACGCTTTTATAAAGGCCCACTGAGCGCCACACACACACACACACAGAGGAAAAACGTGATTGAAATTCATCTCACACACTCTGCTGCCTCAGAGTCCTCTGGAGCCAAAGCGCACCTCTGAGAGTGGAAACACACACACACACACACACACACACACACACACACACACACACACACACACACACACACACACACACACACACACACACACACACCTCAACAAAGCCTTTGCACTAAGCACAACATCAAATGAAAGTCTCTTCTTTAAAATGAATTTTGACAAAACTATTTCTCTCTTTAAGCGCACGATCAATCACGCACTAACAGCTTTAAGACTCACAAGCGGAAAGTTTACATACGCAACAGACCGCTGTGACAGATGCAGGCCTCACACATTGAGGCTACAAAAATTACATAAATATAAATTCATGAAGCATATAAATGCATGATGCATGAAAGAGTTATACAGAACTCTTATGAGATTTACAAGGCGGACAAGCCGCATTCGGGATTGAACAGATTCTGAGAAAGCAACAACTTTTCAAAGACACAGCGGAAGGTTGGGTTTTAATGAAAACCTGAAGTTCACATTTTGCTACAAAATAAAATGACCTACGAACAAGACATTTTTACAAAAATAACAATATATACAGCCCCCCTTTAATTTTTTCTTTTTTAAATATTTTCCAGATGATGTTTAACAGCAAGGAAATTTTCACAGTATGTCTGATAATATTTTTTCTTCTAGAGAAAGTCTTATTTGTTTTATTTTGGCTAGAATAAAAGCAGCTTTTAATTTTTTAAAACTTATTTTAAGGTCAGAGTTATTAGCCCCTTTAAGCTAATTTTTTTTTCGATAGTCTACAGAACAAACCATCGTTATACAACCTGCCTAGTTAGCCTAATTAACCCAGTGAAGCCTTTAAATGTCACTTTAAGCTGTATAAAAGTGTCTTGAAAAAATCTAGTAAACTATTATTTACTGTCATCATGGTAAAGATAAAATAAATCAGTTATTATTAGAAATGAGGTATTAAAACTGTTATGTTTAGAAATGTTGAGAAAATCTGCTCTCTGTTAAACAGAAATTGGGGGAAAAAAATAAACAGCAGGGCTAATAAATCAGGGGGGTTAATAATTCTGACTTACTGTATATTTGAAAATACAGATGACATGTAATATAAAATATAGATAACATATAGCATTTCTCAACTATGAAACACAATTGTATGTTTTTAGTAGGGGTGTTCAGTTCCGGGTTTTTCGGACTCCGATTCTGGTTTTGGAGTCAGTGGAATCGACTCCACTTACATGAACTTAAAATAGTGCAAGGATTAAACATGCTGTGTCATATCGTGCTTTATACATGCAGTTCTCCTCTGGTCAGACAAAATCAGCAGTTTAAATCATCTGCAGTCAAAATAAAATAGTTATCAGCCTGTACTTTTTTTTACAGCATGGTCTAGTTTAGATAATTTAGCAAATTGTATTGCAATCTTGGAAACAAAGTTAAAACATCAATTTATTATCAAAATATTTAATGAAAAGATGTGTAGCAGTTCATTAACAAATAAAAAAAACACTATTGAGCTCGAACAGCATAAAATAGGCTGAACATCTGCTTAGTACTTTTTATTCGAGTATCAAACATTTATACTGAGTGAACGAAATAATCTGGAGTAGTGGATGGTCTGCTGCTGTTAATTTTTGTATTTTTTTTTTTTTAAGGCAAAAGACGTTACAACCGATCAATAAACAAAATAGCTAGATTTTCAATTTGATTTAATGACCAATTAAATATTAAACCCTCTGTACAAAATTCATAACATACCTTAAATAATAAATTAAAGCAGCGTGATAGACTGTGCCTCAAAGCATATCATATTGCTCTCGTAAATTAGATTTTTTAAAGTTTACTTTTAAATAGCCTATTACTTTACTTTTAAATATCACAGTTTATTTTGTGCAATTTGTTCATTGTAATTAAATAAGGGTGTGTTAATGGGACGGCATATGCTGGAAGAAAAGGAGTCAGATCTGTTTTTGAACACTTAGCCCTGGCTATATTATTTTAAAAATCCTCTTTTCGAAACTAATTTCGTTTGTTATAAATTGTATCTTAATTTTAATTTATGTAATTTGTAGTAGTTTTCTATAAAATAAACTAGAACAATATCCTAAATATTAGAGGTGAAATTAAGTGCTTCCAGGGCAAAACAAAAAAACATTATGCCATTATGATTACTGTTTTTTTATTAATTAATTTATTAGTGAGCATTAATTTTGAGCATAGCAGCAACCAATAACATAACATCTTAATTTTATACCTGCAGTGCTTAAAATGTGGATCCGTTCCAAATGTACACATATATGCTATATTTAATTTATAACACAGCAAACTTGACATCGCAGGCACATTATCTTTAAAACTAAAATGCAAAAGTGTGTGTCCTGTTATAATCCCCATCTATAATAACGTTTAGGTCTCTTCAATAAAATGCAAAAAGAAAGTATGTAAAATATGCACAAAAGAGGAAAATAAATAAACTGAACAAAATAAAAATATCAAATATCACATATCAATTTATATTATGAATTTGATTATATCTGAATGAATAAAAAGTATATATTTTTTCAGCAATTCCCAATGTTTGTCTTTGGATTTAGGTGTACTGTGTGTATTTATTTACTTATTCATTTTGGTAATCCTCTACCTCCTCTATAATATCCAGATGTCATCATTTTATCAGTGTTTTTTCTCTTTAAATGTATTTTCACTGTTCAGGTGGAGACCGTTAATTATATATATAGTCATTACATCATCAAATAGTGCAATATATATACACATTTATAAAAGCTTTGAAATATGGACAAGGCTATGAGAGAGAATTGAATCAGAATTCACTGGACTGTCATCATCTCACGCTCTAATCCTCATCTGGATTGACTGAGGCTCTACACACATACAATATTTGCCGTCCACATTCAAGTAAAAAAGAAAAAGGCAAATCATGTGTACTTATACTGATCTATTCTCTCTCTCTCTCTCTCTCTCTCTTTCTAAGGAAAAAGCTCAAAGCTAAGCCAATGATCTGCAAGTCAGTAAACCGGGACAATTCTTTGATTAAACTAACTGGAGAATTTGCAGAGGAAGACAAAGAGAGAGAAAGTGAATTATGTCTCATGAGAAGGCTGAAATATTTCAATGTAAGACTTTTTTAATAACAGTTTAGTCTTTCAATTGTGGAATCAGTTGTAATCTTTAATATAGTTTATATTGAGACTGGGCATTACAGACCTAAAAATTAAGAAGCTTAGTTGAAAATTCCCCCCAAAATGACCATCTTTTATGTGTGTGTACTGTAATATTTCAAATATACTGTATATAATGTTATTAAGGTCTGTTTGTTAATGTACTTAATGCATTTACCAACATGAACAAATAATTAGTTATCCATTTATTACAGTATTAATCTTTGTTAACGTTAATGTTATTCAAGTTACATAATGTTAGCTCATGTTAATGCACAGCATATTAACTAACGTTAACAAGCACAACTATGGATTTTAATGTTTTAGTTAAAGTTGAAACAGGACTAATAAATGCTTTACAAGATTATTCATACTTTGTTATTATTAGTAAATATATTAACTAATGGACCATTATTCTAAAGTGTTACCAAATTTTATTGTTTTCTATACAGTAACACCACTTTGTAAAATTTTCTAGGGCAGGGGGGCGTCCAAATTAAGTCCTGGAGGCCCGGTGTCCTGGAGAGTCTAGCTCCAACTCTTATCAAAGACACCTGAATCAGCTACCTAAGTTCTTACTACATATACTAGAAACTTCCTAGCAGGTGTATTGAAACAAGTTGAAGCTAAACTCAGCAGGACATCGACCCTCCAGGACCGAGTTTGGACACCCCTGTAGAGTTAACATTTAAATTTTGATATGGGAAATTTGGGCAGATATACCAAAAAATAAAAAGCTGCAGAGTATAAGAGGCGAATATATATATATAAAAAAAGAGATTTTAAGAATAATAAAGCAGGAATCTAAGGGTACTTTCACACCTGTCGATCGATTGTTTCGTTCCAAAATGGGGATTAAATTTGTTACAATGTTACTCTTTGTTCTCGGTGTGGTTCGCTTTTCACACTGCAAAGTTTCCAAATGGACCAAAATGGCTAAAACAGGTCACTTGCGAGTAAACTCTAGTCACATTGGTGGGTTTATTTTTCAGGGTTTATTTTTCAGAGTTCCCCTCAGCTGTCATGCGTCCTTATTTTAATTTATGACGATGAGCAATAAGACATTATAAGCGAAAAGCTGTGCTTTAATTTTGAATAGTGACTCCCATAGACATCGTCACAAAATATAATAGAAATCAGAAGACTTTCTCATACATAGTCGTTGGCTAGAATTATGCATTATAAGCTTTACATTATAGAGAGAAATAACAGATAAACCAAGACTGCAGTTCGGTCAATTTTCCTAATGGATAAACAGCTCTCGTTAATAGTTAGCATGCTTTCACTTTTATATTTGACATGAAACGCTTACAGGTAGGAATGACATCCCGCCCTGCTCATAATTCTCTCTTCATATAGCCATATATGCCTACTACATATCCATAATACACTGTGGTATAGCCTGGTTCATTAGTTTGTTGGATCGTATTGCTTTCTCACTACAATCAATCCGCTCCAGAGTTTGTTTCAATCAAGCCAAGACCACCTCTTTCAGGCGATCTCGGACTTTTTGCGCAGATCCGAGCACAATTGCTGGATTCACATATGCCAAAAGAACTGCTCTAAGCGGGGAAACGCACCAACTTCCAAAATAAAAGTCTAGGTGTGAAAGCACCCTCAGATTACTGGATTTCCACAGACTCAATTTTTAGATTTATACAACTCTTCTGTAAAGAGAAAGACAATTTGTATAATTTCTGAACCTCCTCAATTCATTCGTCCCCATCAAATTGTAGATTTAGAGCTCCATTGGCAAGAAAAAAAAAAGATTATTTAAATTGAGTTGAAACAAGACAATTTTTGAGGTTTTGGGGTTAACAACTTAATTGTTTTATGTTCAATTCACTTTAATTTATAAAAAGTGTTCACTGTTAAAAAAAATGCTAGATGCTAGGTTCCACACAATTACTTCATGTTGTTACAACACAGATCGATTAAGTTAACAATCGTTTTTACAAATTTAAGTGGATTGAACATAAATTAAGTTGCCTCCCAAAAATGTAAGAATTGGGTTAGGTTTGGTTTGGGTTTCAACCCCTTTTAAATGAGTAGTTAAGCAGTAAAAGTCATTTTTAATAAATTATTTTATGCCCACTGCGATTAATACTTTAAATTGGGACAAACCGTACTGTCAGGATCTTGCGTTCAGCCTGATATTTATTATTTTAAAGGTGTGTTGTAGTGTTGTTTTGGTTGTTGTGCTGTGAGTTTCTATGTTTTGTGCACACAATGTGAGCCTTATCGATGACAAATTTCGATCACTGGTTGATGGATAGAATGTTTTTTACATTTGAAACATTTCCCCAAGACATCTGCACAAAAAAAAACCCTGACTTTTGGAGAAAGTGACTGAATCCCAAAACTTTGCCAATATAGTGTGTTTTCACATCCCAGCAGGACAGAAGACAAGTCCCAACACACAGAAGAAACGCGTGCGCAAACACACACAGACACAAGCACATAGACAGACACACTTCAGCGCTTCTGCTGTTGTTCTGAGCAGACATAGACTGGCCACAAAACAATTAAATATATCAGTCTTCAGTTATTTCTCCATTTGTTTCATCACTTCAGGAAATCAATAAGACATCTTGGAAGCAAACAAATCAAAAATCGCTCCAGTAAACATGAATTGACGTGGACACACATAAATTGACGTGCTGCTTGAAAAGTTAAATCTGCTTCTGATGGTTATTATTGTAAAACATTAAAATATCTTTCATATTTTATTGAAGATTGAAATAAATATAAGTATTACATGGTACATGGAGCAGAAATGCTGACTTTGCAACTAACTGTATGTGCAAACAGGAGTAAAATACTAAATCTGAACTTTAACCTTTCAATTAAAATACTAAACACAATAAGGCCCGTCACAATAATCAATATTTCGACTTATCGTACAACACATGGACATGACCTCAATACATAAAAACCAATTCTAGTAACAATTTAGCTAATTGTGCAACATCTCTATCCCTATTGGAGGTGTCAGGGTCAGTATGGTTAAAAACACTCTAGTATTTACTTGAAATTAATTCAGTATATTTTCATGTGGGTGTCTGACAACTGAAAATACAGCAGAAATCGCAGCCTCTGTTACAAATTTTTTGTTAACCTTTATTATTATTATAAGTTTAGGATATGTGTTTTCACATTCTGATTCCAATGCTTCATTATTAAATTGTTAAAATGACTATAAAGTATTATGTGATCTTTGGAAGAGTGTACTTGATTTAAGATGCCATTATATTGTCATTCTGGCATTACATAATGAGTGGCATATAAAAATATTCTTAATCTGAAATATTTTGGTGCAATATTTCATACAACAAAAAAATAGATATTGTGACAAGCCAAAACTAAATAAGGAGCACAAACAATTACTACAGATTATATAGTAATATAAAATAATTATAATAAAGCACCTAAAAACACTAGAAATAAAACAACATTTAAAGAAAACTAAAATCTGAATACGCAAATGAACTCAAATATAGTGAACTACAGAGTATTAGAGAAACAACAGAAGCAACTTACAATTACTAAAAATGAAATAAATAATAATAATAATAATAATGACAATAATAATTAGATTATAATACTACTGCTATAATAATAAAATTTCACATTATTTTAATTGAATAATAATAATATAATAAAATAAAACTAATTGTAATCATTTTATGTGTTTTTTATTAGAGTAAAATTATAATTATAAAAAATTATAATAAAGCATCTAAAAGCACTAAAATAAATTTAAAGAAAATGTCAATTTAAATACAGAAATTAACAAAAAGTTAGTAAAAAAAAACAAAATAAAAAAAAAACAGAAAATAACATAATAATAATTTAAATAATAATAATAAAAACAAACTGATATTGGAATAGGCAGCATGGTGGCTCAGTGGTTAGCACTGTCGCCTCACAGCAAGAAATGTCACTGGTTTGCATGTTCTCCATGTGTTCGCGTGGGTTTCCTCCAGGTGCTCCGGTTTCCCCCACAGCCCAAAGACATGCGCTATAAGTGAATGAAACAAACTAAAATTGTCTGTAGCGTGTGTGTGTGTGTATGTGTATGTATGCATGCATGTATGTATGTATGAGTGTGTATACGCATTTCCCAGTACTGGGTTGCATCTGGAAGGGCATCCGCTGCATAAAACATATACTGGAATAGTTGGCGGTTCATTCCGCTGTGGCAACCTCTGATATACAAGGGACTAAGTTAAAGGAAAAAAATTGATGAATAATATTGAAATAAAAAAAATTATAATTAAAAACATTGATCAAATTAAAAAGTTTTATATAAATATTCTAATTAATTAAATTTCTAAAATAAACTTGATGAAAATAACATTGTCTTCAACACATCACAGCAACTCCCCTCAGAAATAATCATTCAGCTACAAAACAACAATGTCTGTCATTCTATAAAGTGGCAACATCAAAATAAAATACAGATAGAATAAATTATACATTTAAAACATATCCTTTATAATCTTATAAACTCTAATAACGTCAACCCGTGTCCATGTTTCAAAACCCAATCTCACAAAAATCAATCAAACTGACTCATTCATAGCCATTCAAGCCTTTGAATCATGCTTTCCGAGAAAAAAAGCTCCTTCATTTCAGCACCATCAGCATCCAATGACGTCAAATACTGAGAAAGCTCTTACCTGTTTCTCACTCAGAGCCGTTATTTTCGCCTGCAACTCGTGAAGCTGTTTCTTCAGATCTGCATTCTGTGACAAACAGCAAAGATAAGCATTACAATGACATATTTATGAACTAATAACTTCAGAACTGCTAATCCTTTATTTAATAAAATACAGAGCAGTCCAAGTATATGCAAAAAGTTTAAGTCCTCAAACAAAACCATTAGATCAAGTCTGAAAAGCAGCGTCATAAATGATATTTACCTGTGGATCCTGCTTCATTTGGGCGACAAGTTTCTATGGCAACAAAAGAGAAGAAAAGGATTTCCAGTCAAAACTTATACCAACAGTTTATGATTGAGTTACAGATGAAGTGCGCCATCTATAGGCCACAGAAAGAACTACAGGCCGCTGCACCTGCTTCATGTCCAGACAAAAGCAGAGCGGGAAACCTGCCAACAGCTTTCTCTGTGAGGGAAACCGTCTTCCAGTTAACAACGGTTTGAGGAAACGTGCTCGTTTGCAAATATTTATCATTTGGGTAACACTTTAGTCACGCTACAAACTAACGTTGCTCCGTTATTACCTGCCTAATATTAAGATAATAACTGTGTATTAGTAGCTATAATGTATGAGCTTATTTTACACCCCTAATCCTACCCAAAACCCACTAACTGTCAATAAACCGCCAATTAACAGTTTATTTAACTAATAGTCTTAGCTAATGGTTTGTTAATAGCTTGAATTGTGATGTGTTATATTATTACGATTTTAACCATATACTAATAGCTAGAGTATATTATTTTACATCCACAATCCTACCCCAATACCTAAACCAAACTACTACCTTACTATATAGATATATATTGATATTATCAATAAACCGCTAATTAGCAGTTTGAGCTAATAGTCTTAGTTGTTTGTTATTAGCATAAATTGTGACTTAGTGTTGCCTTCTGTTCCTACTATGTTATTACCTGCCTTTTAGTAAGATTTTAACTGTATATTGGTAGCTTTAGTCTTATTTTACACCTTAATCATACCCAAAACCCACTACTAACTATCATAAACCGCTAATTAGCGGTTTATTGAGCTAATAGTCTTAGCTAATGGTTTGTTAATAGTGTGAATTGTGACTTAGTTACCTTCTTATTACCGGCCTATTATTAAGATTTTAACTGTGTATAATTAACTATAAAGTATAATCATATTTTACATCCCTAATCTTACCCAAAACCCACTACTAACTATCAATAAACCGTTAATTAGCAGTTTATTAAGCTAATAGTCTTACTTAATGGTTTGCCAATAGCATGAATTGTGGCTTTAAAAAAGTGTTCCCTTCTTATTACCTGCCTATTATTAAGATTATAACTGTATATTAGTAGCTATAGTCTATGATCTTATTTTACATTCCAAATCCTACCCAAAACCTAAACCCAAGTACTACCTATCAATAAACCGCTAATTAGCAATTTGAGCTAATAGTCTTAGTTGTTTGTTATTAGAGTGAATTGTGACTTAGTGTTACCTTCTGTTCCTACTCTGTTATTACTGGCCATTTAGTAATATTTTAACTGTATATTAGTAGCTATATTTCTTATTTTACATCCCTTAAAATTAAGCGTTGCCTTCATTTGTAATGAGCAAGTGTAATATATAAGAAAAGTATTTCACATATATAAATATGCTTTAAAGGCATAGTTCACCTGAAAATGGTCATCATTTATTGATCCTTCACTTGTTAAAAACCTGTTTGAGTTTCTTTCTCCTGTTGAACATGAAAGAAGATATTTTGAAAAATGATGGTTGCTGGCTCCCGTTGACTTCCATAGTATTTCTTCCTACCATAGTAATTCTTCCTTATCTCAAAATTTCTTCTTTTGTGTTCAACAGATGAAAGAAACTCATAAAGGTTTAAAACCCGCATGAGGGAGAGTAAATGATGAGGTTATTCCCATTTTTGGGTGAACTAAACCCTTTAATCTAATTTGGATGACTGTCAATCTGTTATTGGCAGCCATTTTAGCCTTTTATTGGGTGAGGAACCATATATGGTAACTTTATTGACTTTGGTTACCATATAATTTCTTAAATTTAAGTCATAAGTCTTGTAATAACCCACAGTATTACTCTGGGGTTTTCCCCTAATAAGTATTTCAACGAGTGGGTTATAAAAGTGAAAAACAATTAGGGGTAAGCTGGGCCACTTCATACACATAGTTGTCCTCGAGGCAAAGAAATTTTTTTTTTAAATGAGTTTTTCCAAATTACATTTCAAGACATCTGCAGTCAACTTAAATTAGCACCTTTTTAATTATCAATTTCTTTAGCATTATCAATAATGCACAGATTGTATTGATGTTAAAAAAACGTATCCAAAACAATTTTTATCCAGCTAGTTGCCATGAAAATAGTATTAAAATAGAAAAAAATACACTAAAGCAACCAAATATCTAAACCTCAGTGCAAAAATGTTGGGTTCCACACAATTCCTTTATGTTGTCCAAACTCAAATCAATTAAGTTAACTTCTTCCTTTTTACAAATTTAAGTGAATAGAACATAAAACAATTAAGTTGCCCCAAATTAAACTCAAGAATTTTGCTCATTCAGCTCAATTTAAATAAGTAGTTTGAACAAGCAGCAATAATATTATTTTTGAGTGATCTTAAAATGAAAGCTGAAAATTTCATCATCATGATAGAAAACATCTAGTAATAAATATTACAATTCACATTTTTCAACCACCTGGACAAAAGTGAAACCGAAATAAACGAAGTACAATTACAATTAAATTAAAAACAATTAAAACAAACAAAAAACAAAACACTTTTGATTATAATATACATAGTACTTAGTATTTCATAATCAATTATTGTAATTATTGAATCATTGAAATAATCGTAAATTTGAAAATGATATACATACGATACAGAGGTTTGCAACAAACAATAAATGCTTGTTTTCCAGATTGTCCAGATGTTTCAAAGTTGATAAAACTTTACAAGTGGACAAGTAGTTGTGATTGTATTCATTAGTTTGTTCACATTGATAAAATTTAGGATTTGTTTTATATGCAACAATAAAACCTGACTGTTCACTTTCAGAAGTTGAAGTGATGCTACGCAATATGAAATCTGTTAATTAAAACATAGGTCTCAAACTCAATTCCTGGAGGGCTGCAGCTCTGCACAGTTTTGCTCCAACCCTAATCTAACACAGCTGATCCAACTAATCAAAAGAGTCTTGAACACATTCATTAGTTGCATTAACCGGGTTTGATTAGGGTTGGAGCAAAACTGGACTTGAGTATGAGACCTATGATTTAAATTATCACAATATTTGTCTATATAATATATTAGTATATTATTTCCCAGGGTTGTGGCTGGAAAGGTATCCACTGCATAAAACATATGCCGGAATAATTGGCGGTTCATTCCACTGTGACGACCCCTGATAAATAAGGGATTAAGCCGAAGGGAAATGAATGAATGAATGTTAGTACATTAAAAAAAAAACCTTCATAAAAGTTGTCCAAAAACTATTCAACAACAGCCATTCTTGTCTTAATTACCCATTCTACAATTTTGAAAAACCTTTTTGATCCAATTAAAATGTTGACTACTATACTTGCACACATGTAAACACACACTAAATAGTTTCACTATATATGCTATACTAATTTTCATTAATTAAATTTCCTTCGGCTTAGTCCCTTATTTATCATGGGTCGCCACTGTGGAATGAATTGCCAACTGCTCCGGCATACATTTTATGCAGTGGATGTACTGGGTTACATACACTGTCAAACACACACACTCATACACTATGGCCAATTTAGTTTATCCAGTTCACCTATAGAGCATGTCTTTGGACTTTTGGGGGAAACCGGAGCACCCAGAGGAAACCCACACCAACATGGGGAGAACATACACAGAAATGCCAACTGCCTCAGCCAGGACTCGAACCAGCGACATTCTTACTGTGAGGTGAGAATGCTAACCACTGAGCCACCGTGCTATACTAATTTTACTAAACCAAAAATAAAGTACAATACAATATAAAATAATTCTCATAATGTTACTTTTATTGATCAGAGCACAAGCAGCTCTAAACCAGTCTAAAACATACAGTCATATGTCAAATCATGACACATCTTGCCTCAATTTAATATACACTGTATATAAAAAAAACTGTTATTTTCTGTTTCTTCAAAGTTTTTGCAGTCCACCAGTAGGCAACAGTGAGTCATGCGAGACCACAAAACAAAGCAGTTCAGCTGCCCCAGATGAGGCCCAAAAAAAAAAAAAATCCTACTTCCACCTGCCTGTCAAATATTCCAAGCGATATGAAGACAAAACCAGACCCCAAAAAAACAGCCTCCAGTATGTAAAAGAACACCTGCTTGAGACGATTGGTCACAACAGCAGTAATGGCTGAAGCTTTATCAGCCCAGTATGACCCTGATTCTCCAGCGTTTTCTTTCTCGACGTCCCTCCCCTCCTTGTCTTTTTCTTTCTCTTGCCCCACTCAGACAGCTCCACTAATTTTCTGCCTGCTGGGACACGCCGCCTCTAACAGCGAGGGACAAGAAGAGAAACGGATCTTCATTTGTCACCAAGAGGACCTGGAGACTGCTAAGACTCTCCCCAATCATTTAACCATCCAAAAAAGCACCTGCTCCGAAACAAACAGTCAATAAAAGTGTAATGCGCTAACTGAGAGTACAGCGGCGCTTCAGAAATGTTCTCCCCCCACATGATTTGACTGATTAGCAGCCCCGTTTGTGAGATCTCCTACCTGATGGACTTGTATTTCCACTTTCAGGGCCTCCTGTAATGTTTGCAATTCCATCATTGATCCAGTTCGCCAGAAGAGAGAGTCCCGGGAAACTTTCAGCCTGTCTAGAGAAATCAAACAGAGACTTATTGGATTGTGTTTTTATGTGTTTAACCTTTATTTTTGCCAGATGCTCTGAGGGTGACTTAATGCCACGCCACCACGAGGGGGAACAAGAGTTGGTGTCTAATACAGAAAAAATGCACTACTTTAAGAATCAAGGCATGATTCCTGTTGTCTCAGGTGTGGGCTTATGATGGTATCAAATGTTCTTGTTGCGTATACAGTATCATCACGATATTGAGCTGCACTCTTAAACATTGTTAAATACATAAAATAGCAGTTTTACGTATTTTATGATTCATGTTTTTATTTTTTCTCATTTATTTATGCTTTTTTTAAACCTTGACCTTTCTTCCAACAACTTTTAACCTTGAAAAGTTATAAAAAGTTACTTTCATGAATGTTTTTAAAAGATTAAAGTGATATATTATCTGTGTTGCTGTTGTATATTAAGGCACAAAACCTTGTGATAAACTGCCAGCTAGGGTTGTGCGATTAATCGAAATTGAATCACAATCGCGATATGAAACGTTGCGATTAGCTAATCGCAAGAGGCTGCGATATGAAACATATACGTGTTATTTAATTTCCCATACCCAGAGCAAATGCATGACTGCCGTCTGTGTGTGAAAGTCTTACTAGCCAATTGAGTGAGCACACTTTCGTTCTGCCCAATCAGAACTGCACAACTGAACTATGCAGAACGCCCACAATAAAAAAAACGAACAAACAGGAAATCGCTTACGGGTGGGATGATGGCGCCAGCCGCTTCATAAGCATTAATAGACGAATTAATATGAAAGAAAAACGGGACATCGTCAATATTGGAACATTTTTGGTTTGAAAGTAACAGACACCGAACAAAAACTGCTAATTTGTAAGAATTGTTTCCACAGCACAAGGAAATACAACAACCAGCACCTAAAAAGTCAACTGAAAGTATTGCCATGACACTCAATCTAGAAGCAAGCAACAGCTAAATACAATTTCAGTTCATTCATCAAAGCAATGAGAGTAAATCAAATCGAAATAGCAATATCTGTCAAAAAATAAATATTTTTTGTTATTTTACAGACTTATTTCTCTGTATATTATTTCTTATACATTAATTGCCATAATTAAAATGTCAATAAAAGTCACTTTGTTAAACTGTAGTTGAATTTTCGACATCAAAAGTCAACAGAGCAGATAACCATAGGGCAATTCACAACTGTAAATAAACAGAAAACACTTGTGAATCACAGAATAAGGAAACTGTAAATAAACAGATATTTTTTACAGTGCAAGTTGCAAAAAAAGGTTACTTCAACAGGTAAAATAAGAAAAAAAACCTTAGTGTATTGCTTTATTGTATATTCGTGTTCAGAGTAAAATGTTTCAATGAAATTCAATTGCAAAAGGAATATAAAGTACAATAAGTAACACTTTAGAGTAAAATCTTAATGGCAAATATCAGTTAATGACTTAGAATCAAAAGTTAGAAAAGGGCAGATTTATTATAGTTACCAGGGGCAGATTTAGTGATTTGGGGGCCCTGAGCAATTTAAGCAAAGTTCTAAAATGCAGCTTTTGTACTTTAACTTAATTTTAAGTAATTGATTTATTGAATTCAATTTATTTTATATTTGATTTGCTGTTTTTTTTTGTCACTCAATCACTCCTTTTCTACATTTTGTCAATGCAAAATAATAATAACAACATGTAAAGCATCTTTATAAATGATTTGTTTTAACTAAAATGAATTCACAACTAAAAATTATATATAAACTATTTCGTTTTCGAAGACTGCTGGCTTCATCATTGAGTATGGGGGATACATTTGCACAGATGCGATAAACATTAAACTTTTATTTTTTAGACACTCATCATACAAAATATGATAGAAAATTATGTTATTTTTAATTATAGGTATAATTTTTAATAGGGTATTTATTTGGGGGCCCTTAGATTTCCTGGGGTTAAATCCGACCCTGACAGTGATTATGTTAATATTACTCAAATACAACAGAATTTTATTAGTTATTAACTGCGCTTAATAAAACTATTATGACTTCAATCAGATGATTACTTATTTTAAAGTATTGTTAGGCATTAACTAAGAAATTAACATTAGTTTAGATTAATAAAAAGCTTTTGTAGATTTCATCATTAGTTTAGGTAAATTAAGTAATATTATTGGAGCTTTATTGCACAGTATTAACAAACAGGCCTATAAATAGTCATTAAATAATTAATACATTTTAAGACGGCAGTATTAACATGTGAAAATGTTCATTTTTAAACTATATTTGATGATGTTATGAAAACCAATGCAAATAAAATGTGAAAATTCTAATCAAAACTACTCTAAAAGTTAAAAAAATAAACAATTATTCACCTTATTTTGAAGTGCCCACAATATCAATATCATGCATGTTCATCATCACAATATATTAAATTATTGGTAACACTTTAGTTTAAATCACAATTCATGCTACAAACTACTGGCTTATTACCTGCATATTAATATCAGAGTTTCTGCAGGTTTCACCAAGTCAAATATAAGACCTTTTAAAACCAGCAAAATGAAATTTCAACAATGGAAATCTAAAAGCGTGTTGATATTAGTGATGTAAATCGAAAATTTATCAGCTGAAAATATAATGCCATTTAGTGGATCCTCTAATTTTTGTGGCTTCAGTCATTGTTAGGGTACTCTTAAATCTAGAAACATTATTGGATCTTATATCAAAATATATATATCTTTCAATATGGAAATTAATTATCGAGATTGCATGTTTGCCATATTGCCCAGCCCTAAACTAAACGCATTCACAACAGACTGTTATAATATTAGTTATAAATAGAGATTTGTAAGTATTATTTATGTAAGCTTTGTATAATTGGTGATTATGTGTTGTGTTGGACTGCTTGGGTAGCTTTACATAAACGAATGAAAATTAAGACCTGTTTACAATGATTTAAGACAAACAAGACAATATTTGACATTGAATTTAGGACTTTACGGCCTAAAATTTTGTTTTGAAATTTAAGACATTTAAGACCCCACGGACACCCTGTGATATACAAACTGTTCATTAGTAGTTATAAAGTACAATCTAATGCCGAGGTCACATTAGAGTTTGTGCATGCAAAATTCTGTTGTACGGCACAGTGAAAAGGGGCGTAATAAACAAGTTTATTAGACGTTTTAAAAAGTGAGCGATTGGTCCATATTTTAAACTTCTGTCCATGAGGTCACATTTTGATCTTTGATTGGTCTAACGTTGTTACGTGATGCGATTTCGCAGGTCAGAGTTCACCAAGCTTGAACTTTGCAACACCGCTTGCGAAACTTGTCGCACGAGCTTGCGTTTCAGGTCTTACGCATTTGTGTGAGTATGAGTGGAAGTCTATGACGAGAAAAGTCCAGTGTCACCACGGCTTTATTCTGCATCTCAAATCATAACCAAAACCTAAACCCAACTTCTACCTTACTTACTCTTAATAAACAGCTAATTCATAGTTTATTAAGCTAGTTTTGTTAGCTAATGGTTTGTTAATACTGTGAATTGTGACCTAAACAAAAGTGTTACCGAATTATTGAATATCGGCATATGTCTACTCAGGCGGTAGTAAACAGACACACTCTATTCAGTTCGTATTCCCAAAGCAACACTTTTTTAAGTTCAAAAAGTGTTTTAGTCAAACAGGGATTAGAGAAGGGGAAAAAACTCAATATAGGTTCTTGTCAAAAGGCAATTTTCTTGTAGAGGAGAACCTGAGGATAAAAACTTGTGACAGTGAAGATGGGCAGGACCATTCGCCGGTCGGATGATTCGGACGAACAACCTCGCCGCGTAACAGTGGACGAAACGGAGGCAGTGTTACAGACATTCATTCACTCTCATTGATTTTGGTGTGCGGCCCTGTGCCAAGAGGACAATTATAACAGAGGCTATTAGAGGACTTACCAGCTGGCACTGAGACTGGTGTTCACGCGCTCTCTCCAACTCCCTGCACAAGATGAAACACACACATACACACACAGCCTATTAGATGGGAGAGAGACACTCCAATTCCCTCTCCTGTACAGTCTGTGAAAAAAAAAAAGAGGGACAACATTGCAAGCGCAGCATTCAGCCGCCTTCTAATTGCTCATCCCGTCTATGAACCCCATGACAAAAAGTCTTGCATCCCTGTGCGTCTCCCGGCATCTTCGCCGACCTAAAAATATCTTTCTTCAAAACTTGAGCGTCGGATTTGTCCTTTGTGCAGTCCTGCCAAATGGAGTTCTGAGATATTAAGCGGAGCCGATATTCGCCAGCAATGACATCTGTCATGACCAAACGGCACTCGGAAATCTCGCGACCTTCAGCCTACAATATACAGGAAACGACAGCCTCTCAAATCGATGAGTTTATGAGTCACTGTGTGAGTGTTTGGAGAAATAAAGGCGATAACAACAACAACACACACCTAAATAGTACCATCAGTTGATTTTTAAGAAGAGAACCGCATCAACTTTGTCGTTCAGCAATTGGGAATGATTATTAAAAGTAATTATTGAAGTATTGTATCTGTTTATATTTATAATATAGTACATTGAAATAATTTAGGACCAAACTACTAATATATAAATAAGGATATAAATATTTAATGATGATGCTTCTGTGTTTGTTTATAGAAAGTTTTAGAAGCTAAAATGTCCTGCTTATTGGTCTAACGTAATCCAAATTACTGAGACGGCCAATCAAATCAAAGTAGGTGAGGCTTTATGGTTCACACATGCAAAACAAATTCCAGCATGAAACTTTAGTTTTCTCTAGATGCAAGTTGGTAAATGTCTCATATTTAAGAGGTGTTTCGCAGTACAATTAACAGTAATATAATGTGACAAAAACTACTGGACTTTTTGTTATCAAATTGTGAGCTTTTGAATAGAAAATCAGATACTCTCAGTAAAGTATTTCAGGCACATTGCCGGGGGGGTTCGAGTGATTAAGAAGACCCAGCCTCACTGACAAAGGTCTCAAATTTGTCCCATACATGAGCTTATGTGTCTTATTTTGACTGCTATGCCATCATAAATGGTCAAAATAACCCATCGAAAAAGGTTTTAAAACTAAGCAGAATCCTCTGTTGGCTGTTGCTTCGGTTTGACTTCAGCTAATCAGTTTTGGCCAATGCAAACAAATATTTCCAACATCTAGCGGTGCAAGAAAACATACAATCTGATGTAAGAGAAGTCATCTTTCGCTACTGTATTGTTTTTAAATGGGGAAAACATTTTACAAGTAACTTTTATTGTAAATCTTTGACCTTACTCTTGAAACAAAAATGACCAATAAAAAGGTGTGAAGCACCAAAAGTGGCCCATATTAAAATTGATTTGAATACCATTTTGGCTCAAATTGTCAAAAAGTGTGATCATGATGACCATCCAACAAGCTAATTCCGAATAGTGCTCAAAATGTCATTAAAATACAGCGTTTAAATTTTATAATTCAGTAGAAAATTATGCGAATAATTTTAAAAAGGTCCACTTTTTGACAAAAAGGAACCACCCCTTTCACCAGGCTGGCTATGGGCCTGTATTGAGTATTATAGCATATATTTTAATTAAATGCCAGCAACAAGACCTATTATCAAAAGCTATTTATTAAAAATAAATACAACAAAAACCACAAACAAATAGATGTATTTTGAGATTATTGCCATATCAGATACAAACTTACAAACATTTTATAAATTACACTCTAATAACTGGGTCTATAACAATAAAAAGACATCAACGGTAATAAATAAAATAAGATATAATATCTAAAAGTTTAAGACTTAAGAATTCTACCATTGTGAAAGATTATTTTAAATAAGGAATTAGCTCACAATAGGCATGGGACGATAATCGGTTTCAATGTATACCACGGTTTGAAAAAGTTAAGGTTTTAAATCCGAAAAAAATGTCTGCTATACCGTTGCTAAGGTATATGTAAAAAATTATTTACTTTTTTTTAGCTTTTTAGGACAATATTATCTCCAGCAGAAAAGATATCCAAAGATGCCGTTTTAAATTGTAAAGAAATCTGTGTTTTTGAAACTAAAGAAGACAGCAGAAGTCAAAGATTCATTTGGGTTATTTAGCCTGACATGTTTACTGTCCCAAAATATTTTAATTGTTTCTCGAAATAAAATAACTTGTCTTCAAAGTGAAAAAAACTTTGAAAAAAAGTTTACCCAGACATTTAAAAATAATACATTTCAGAGCAGTAACCACAATAACGTGAAAGCGTGACATTTTTATCCAAGGTTATCATACCGTCAGAATCTTATACCACCCCATGCCTACAAGGTATATGTAAATCTGTGTTTTTGAAACTAAAAAAAAAGGAGCAGAGGTCAATGATTTATCTAGCTTGACATGTTTACAGTCCTAAAATTTTAGAAATGTTTCTTGAAATAAAATAAATTGTGTTTATTTTGTTTGTTTGTTTTACCCAGACATTTAAAAAGAACTTAATTTAGAGCAGTAATCAATACCGTGAAACCATGGTATTTTTTTATCCTCGATTATCGTACTGTCAGAGACTTACACCGGCCCATGCCTAATTCACAAGCACTAATGAAGTTTGCTCTTTATAGTATGAACTGGATTCAGAAGTACTACCTTCAGTGTGTTGTTACCATCATGTGTCCTGGAGCATTATGTAGTGTCCTTCAGTCATTATTAATTCCTCTCTCACATCTTCATGGGACAGTAAAGACTTCAGAATCAAGCAGTAGTTCATCCAGGTAGTTATTTTCAACTCTTTTATAATTACTGTGAATCCAGACATAATATTTTGTACTATTATAACTATCTTTGACACTGTTTTTTACAGGCTTGCACTATAAATCGAAAAATAATATATGCAATAATCATATCAGGTGCAATAAATGGTAAAACTTTAGAATGATTGTCCATTAGTTAACATACTGACTAACATCAACAAACAATTAGTAATGCATTTATTAGGGCACTTCTTCATCTTTGTTAATGTTATTTATTGTTAGTTCATGTTAACTTAGTTTGCATTAACTAATGTTAACAAGCACAAGTTTGGATATTTATTGTGCATTAACCATGCTTAATAAAATCATTACAAGATTATTCATAATTAGTTAATGTTAGTAAATACATTAACCAATGGACCAATATTCAAAATAGTTACCCTTTGTTTAGGGATGGACCGAATTGAAAGTTAAGGGATGAAACTAAAGATTTTGAATGCACTTGGCCGAAAAAAAGTTTTGTAATAATTATTTATTTGATTAATAATTAGACTTTTTAAAATTAATTACTTGCATTTTACTGATTAATAAAAACAACTTAACTTAAATGTAACATCAATATAAATATCACTACCGCAACACTTAACAGCAATTTAACATATCACATATTTTCCCAGTATCACAGCCCTAGTTACATACATACTACGTAGTTGAAACATAAATGATTTTCATACAAAGCCAAGGTTACGTTCTCCACCTGAGAGATATTCTTGAAAACTAATACTAACAAGCATAAAAACTGTGTATATTGCTAACTAAACACTATACAAATCACCATAAAATAAAAATGGAGAGAAAAAAAACAATCCAAATCCCTTAAAGTCTAGATTAAAAAGTGAACATGCAAACATTTGTTTTAATAAAACAACAACATTTGCAATAATAACAGTACTGATTAGAAATAAATTATAAAAACATCATCATCCACCCCATAAAGCATTGGCTAGAGGTGAATTTGCTTGAAGTAGATAGTAAAAAAATTATCCCATTAGGCATTTAGTCATGGATGCCATAAAAGAGATTTATGTTGAATCATGATGCTGACTGGCTTTTAAAGAAAGCACTAGCTAACATCTTAAAAAGGTGTTTAAAAACCCCTGCATATTAAAAATCAAATAAGCAGACAACATTAGCATCAGTATAACAAAAGATTCATATTCACATTTGAGCCTACGATTCAGATCAGGATTTTAAGTGCAATAGGAAAGCGATATGTGCAATAAACGAGGACTGCTCGTCTCTAAAAGTTTTCAATGACCTGTTGAAATGTTCTCCGTGAAACTCTTACAACTAGTCTAGATCAAATCTATACTCCCAACTCTAAATGCTAAAATGAAGTAGTGCTTTTCCAGATAATCGGCTTCAAATTTCAAATAGTAATACACAATCATGACAAGTACACAAATGAAATAATTTCTAATTGCGTAATAAAGTTTTATAAACAAAATATAACAACTAAAAGATTACTTATTTTAATTGAACATCTGCAACAAAAACAACAACAGACCATACTGGAAATTATTCAAATATAATAACAATTACATTTGACTTCAGAGAATTGATGAACTTTAGCAAACAAATGGCTAAAAATAGATGTAATAAAGCTAATGTGCATTACTGTCCTTTATAAATAGCATGCAGGTCTGGGTGAGGTAAGAAAATATCCCAAACTACACCTGACAGGACTCTAGCTATAGGACTAAAATACTTCCAGTGTCATGTTACATAAGCCAGCAACGTTTTTCGTTTTGCATAATTACTTGATAGACAGAAATACCAACAACAACAAAAACTACTGCTAATATTTCGATGTAGTTTGTGAGTGTTTAAGACATTGTCTATTAACGTGACATGAAACAATAGAAAAACTTGACTGCTTAAAAGTGAAACTAGCCGTATAATGAAAACAAAACCTAAAGAGAAAGGGTGTAAACATACTGTGAAGTTTTACAAAACATATCACATATGAACAGCCAGTGCTAAATAAAAGGCAAAACAGACGAAAACCAGAAGCTAATCAACAACATTAGCAAACAAAAAGGTAAACACGTTACGATACTAAAGACTAAACGTACTGAAAAGGCACTTATTTACACAAATAAATACACTAAAAGGCCAAAATGTTCCTTTAATACTTTAGATATGCTTAATTAAATAACTTACAGTACCCTCTTGTTAAATGTTTTAATGTATAACCTGCATTTATAGACTTATAAAGTGCATTTTGACTCATAACTGTTCGTTAAACCAAGCTTTCTCTCTATACATCTGATCAGAGATGTGCAAATGACAGGAAAAGTTGAGCAGCACTTTGATTAGGCCACTATTATAAACCTGGGGGAAAACACGGAAGGTGATGCCCAAACTGTTCACCCACCGCATACTTTCACAAATATTCATAAAAGAGTGTGGAAATGCGCGAGGGCCAAAGCGACTTTCTTTTCCTCTCTCCAAAAGAATCTCCCTGTAGTTGGTGCAAGCTAAAACACACCAGCAGCTCCACTAAACTCAGCCTCCACCAACCAGAAAAGAAGAAGAAAAAAAGCAAGCAAGCAACATAAAAGAGAGAAAAAAATCACTTTCCAAACAACCCCCAAAATCGCAGCGGTTTTAAAAGCATCACTTTAGCAGGCACCCACCAGCAGTGCAGCTACTAAAAGCGTTGAAAACTAGCAAAATAGGAGTGAATCTTTTTTCACAAACCTGCTGCTGGATATAAGGAGCTTTCATATTGTGCTACGGCTAACTCTGCTAAAGCTAACAGGCCAACAGCACAAATTACAGTTAGATGGACTCGACTGAGCCGCAACCACTAATTCAAGCCATGCATGAGCAAAAGATCTTCATTCTTCCCCCTTTTATCCCCCCGCTGCCATCGGATACATGGTTTCCTCTGATCTGAACACAAGCGTTGCGGCAACAATGTATCCAGCGAAGTTTATAATGTTACCAAATAACAAAACGCGCGGAACCTTCGATTCACGCGCTGCACTTAGAAATACACCACTCAACTCCTAGAAATAAGCGGAAATTCTGCTCCAAAATGATCGGGATCCTGACTTCTCTACCTACCCGATCGCGACGGGGTTTGGATTTGGAAAAGCGACGAAGAGTCTGTAAACGATTAAAGTCCAAAAACGAGGCGCATAAAAGTTGCAATAATAAAAAAAAGATCCCAAGGTGCACTTACCCTCCTCTACTCACTTGAGCAGTAGTGCCTCTCTCTCTCTCTCCACAAATTATTTAAATAAATATTTACAAACACTCCGAGATCTCGGTCCGAACGATCCCTCACATAGCTGTAGTCACGCTCGGGGCCGATTCTAGCCAGGTTGGCGGCCTTATTTTTTTGTTTGTTTAATTTTAATTTGTGTGTGTAAAAAAGAGAGAAACTGAGATACAAAACAAGAACTCTTCTTCAATCTCATTCACCACAGCCGCAGCACGCGAGGATCCATCCGCGCAGGAAGAGGGAGACGAAGGGGGCAGGAAAAGTAGCCGTCGAAAAGCACAAATACTACAAACATCCACCCAAACGCTTCGGAAACACCGCGATTGCAGTAAAAGTGCGTGTGCTCGGCGTAAAAGTGGACGCGAAGTTTCCTGAAAACGTGTTTGGCAAGAGGACTACTTTTTGTGACGGTGCGGCGAATTTATTTCACTTTGCCTAAGGAACAGCGGTAGTGCGACTCCCATTGCCTAGGGAAAAACCCGGATGTAAACTCGGCGAAACTCATCTGGAGAAGAGAAGTGGCAGTCTAACTCACTCAAACTCATGGATGTACACTTGAAAAGGGCAAAAGAAGTATTTTTAGTAGTACATTTATTATATATGTATATTAGCATAAGAAATAGCAAAAAATTATGTTTAATTAAACATACATAACATACCATTGAATAACATCATACATAACATTGAATAAAATACAACAACTTTAATAATTTAAACAATAAGCAGAAATTAAAAAGTGATAGGCTTTAATATTATTAAATGAAAAAGTATTTTTAAAATATTTTTTATAATAATATTATATAGTTGTAGGTTATTTTAATAATAATAATGCTCTGAAATATTTTCTGCTTTAGCATTTAGGACAGGAATAGGCCTCAATGGGGATAAAATAGATAAGTAAAAGAATTTATTTGGATTTCCCAAGTTTAACTTCCAAAGTAACATATAAAATAGTTTTTTTCCACTGAATATAACTAATTAAAACAAGTAAACAGCACACAGAACTAAAAAAAGTGGCAGACCACAATAAAAAAGTGTTTCTAATATTATAAACAGAGACAGAGAATTTGATTTCATTTATATTAAGCTTAATGAGTAACATTACGATATGTTTTTTATAGTCTTTTGCTACTTAAACACAAATAAATATAAGATAATTACATAAGTACAGTTATTGTTTGTAATATTTTTGACAAAGCAAATCAAAGTCAAGCCAAATAACATCCAGGAAGCCATTTTGTTGTCATGTGACAAGAAAAGCGTAACAAATTATTCAGGATCAAGTTTTCAAAAAAATAAATATATATATATATATATACAAATAAAATGAGCATTCACAGTTTCTTCTGGTCAGGTGGAGTGATTTTAATAACACGACAAGTTTTAAACTCAACAATGTATAATTATCAATCAGACGCTTCAAAATCTTCTTTACGAACATTTTTAGTCACTCAAACTTGCGGATGTACAATTGCAGAGGGCATAAGAAGTATTTTTAGTAGTATATTTATTATATATGTATATTAGCACAAACAATAGCAAAAAATAATGTTTAATAAAAATACACAATAAACAACATTGGATAAAATGCAACTAGCTCAATTATGTAAACAATATGCAGAAATTAAAAAGTGATAGGCTTTAATATTATTAAATGAAAATCACTTTTAAAATGATACTGTATTGTTGTAGATTATTTTAATAATAATAATGCTCTGAAATATTTTCTGCTTTAGCATTTAGGACAGGAATAGGCCTCAATGGGGATAAAATAGATAAGTAAAAGAATTTAATTTGATTTCCCAAGTTTTACTTCCAAAGTAACATATAAAATAGTTTTTCCCCACTAAATATAACTAATTAAAACAAGTAAACAGTACACAGAACTGAAAAAGTGGCAGACCACAATAAAAAAGTGTTTCTAATATTATAAACAGAGACAGAGAATTTGATTTCATTTATATTAAGCTTAATGAGTAATATACGGCAACTTTTTTAAAATATTCTTTTGCTACTTAAACACAAATAAATACAATATAATTACAAAAGTACAGTTCTTTTTATATTTAATATTTTTGACTCAAAGCAAATGTAAGTCAAGGCAACCAACACACAGGAAGCCATTTTGTTGTCATGTGACAAGAAAAGCATAACAAATCATTCAGGATCAAGTTTTCAATAAAAAAAAAAATAAAATAAAATAAATACATATAGTTTCTTCTGGTCAGGTGGAGTGATTTTAATAACATGACAAGTTTTAAACTAAATGAAAAAATAATAATAATTTTGTACATCCTTTTTCATCATTTATCCACGTTATTAAATATTTTGGGGTCACTTTGTGAGTCTGTTTCTAATGAACTCAACAATGTATAATTATCAATCAGACGCTTCCAAATCTTCTTTATGAACATTTTTAATCACTCAAACTCATGGATGTACAATTGTGGAGGGCATAAAAAGTTTTTTAGTAGTATAGTTATTATAGCATAAACAATAGCAAAAACAATGTTTAATTAAACATACATAATAAACATTGGACAAAATACAACTAGCTCAATTATGTAAACAATATGCAGAAATTAAAAAGTGATAGGCTTTAATATTATTAAATGAAAAGTACTTCTAAAATAATATTGTATTGTTGTAGATTATTTTAATAATAATAATGCTCTGAAATATTATCTGCTTTAACATTTAGGACAGGAATAGGCCTCAATGGGGAAAAGTAGATAAAACAAAATAATTTAATTTGATTTGATTTATACTGAACTTCCCAAGTAACATATAAAATAGTTTTTTTTCACTAAATATAACTAATTAAAATATGTGAGCAGTACACAGAACTAAAAAAAATGGCAGACCACAATAAAAGTGTTTCTATGATCATAAACAGAGACAGAGAATTTGATTTAGTTTATATTAAACTTCTTGAGTAATATTATAATATGTTTTTTTAATGTTCTATTGCTACTTAAACACAAATAAATACAATATAATTACATAAGTACAGTTCTTTTTTGTAATATTTTGGACTCAAAACAAATCAAAGTCAAGGCAATCAACATCCAGGAAGCCATTTTGTTGTCATGCAAGTTGACAAAGTTTAAAAAAAAAAAAAAAAAATTAAATAAATAAATAAATAAACAAATAACAAAACAAATAAATGCATTTAAAATGAGCATTCACAGTTTCTTCTGGTCAGGTGGAGTAATTTTAATAACACGACAAGTTTTAAACTAAATGTACAGAAATGTATAATTTTAGACATCCTTATTCATCATGTATACCAATGTTATTAAATATTTTGGGGTCACTTTGTGAGTCTGTTTCTATTGTAAAGCACTCCACAATATATAATTATAATTATGCTTCCAAATATTCTTTATGAACATTTGTAGTCAATTCAAAACATATTTGACATTCAACAAATCTATAAACGTACACTCCTTTTCCTATTATCACCAACCACAGAAGTATCCAACCCATTCGTTCCAGTGCTACTTGTTTCATCGGCAGCAAATGAAGTGAATGCATCCCCCCATCCAGACCACCATGTCTGCCTGACAGCACTTCACTCCCCCTTCAGCCTAACATCAAGTCAAAGTAAACGCCGCTGTCGTAAACGTGTTTAAATCCGTTCTCCATCACACCGGAGCACGTGCACCGCTAAAAGAGTACGAAATAGATGTACAGAATAATCTACGCCAGCGAAATGCTCCTACCATGTTATGAAAGAGGTGGCCGCTCCGTTAACCAATGAAATTGTCAGGAGTTAACAGTTTTTTCTGGGCCGCCATGACATATTTTTGAGGCTGCTCGGAATGGGGCTTTTTTGTGCTGAATTTGTGCTGAATCAACACGCCGTGAATCAAAAGGATTGCGCTTTGTGGCAGGTGTCCGTTAAACGGGAGAGCAGCTGAATTTGCCTTTAAATGCTTATATTGAGTTTTCGTCTGAACTTAACTCTCAGTTTGGGCTTTTAAACTCGTCATGTAATGTGCTGCGAAACGCGTTTGAAAACTATTGGACGCAAATCTCGCGAGAAATAAACAAATCATTTGTTGATTATTAGCTGAAGAGGGTAATTGAACGGATTATTGTTCTGATGTAAATAAACCATAGAAATAAGATATATATTTTTAGATATAATATGCTTAAAATGTAGAAAAGCTAAAAAAAGAATGTTAAATATGTAAATTTTATATGTTAAATGCTTAAAATACTTTAAATAACTAGCTGTAGTGTACTTCAAATATTAAGAATTTAAGAAAAATGAAAATTGGCATGCAATTATTTGTCATTTTGGAGTTATAAAAATAAACAGTAAAAGGAAATTATAAAATTATAATTCTAATGTAAATAAAGCGCGTATAAATATGTTTTTTAAGATATAATGTACTTTAAAAAGAAGAAAAACAAGTAAAAACAAAACAAAAAAATACAAAATAAGCGAATAATAAGAAATGTGTACATTGTGTAGGTTTTTCATGTTAAATGCTTTAGAACATTTAAACTATTAGCTGTAGAGTACTTCAAATATTAAGAATTTAATAAAAACACTAAAACTGGCATGCAAGAATGTGTCAATATGGAATTATAAAATAAATAATAAAATGAAAATATTAAATTATAATTCTAATGTAAATAAAGCACATATAAATAAGTTTTTTCTTTAGATATAATATACTTTAAAAGGAAGGACAACAACAACAACAATAACAACAAAAAGCTAATAATGTGGCATATGTACACTTTATATGTTAAATGCTTAAAATACTTAAAATTATTAGCTGTAGTGTACTTCAAATATTAAGAATTTAAGAAAAATTAAAATTGGCATGCAAGTATTTGTCAATTTGGAGTTATAAAAATAAACAGTAAAATGAAATTATAAAATTATAAGTCTAATGTAAATAAAGCACGTATAAATATGTTTTGTTAAGATATAATATACTTTAAAAAGAAGAAAAACAAGTAAAAACAAAACAAAAAAAACCAAGTAAGCGAATAATAAGAAATGTGTACGTTTTTCATGTTAAATGCTATAAAACATTTAAACTATTAGCTGTAGAGTACTTCAAATATTAAGAATTTAATAAAAACATTAAAACTGGCACGCAAGAATGTGTCAATATGGAATTATAAAAATAAATAATAAAATGAAAATATTAAATTATAATTCTAATGTAAATATAGCGCATATAAATACGTTTTTTCTTTAGATATAATATACTTTAAAAGGAAGGACAACAACAACAACAACAACAAAAAAGCTAATAATATGGCATATGTACACTTTATATGTTAAATGCTTAAAATACTTTAAATTATTAGCTGTTGTGTACTTCAAATATTAAGAATTTATGAAAAATTTAAAATGGGCATGCAAGTATGTCAATATGGAATTATAAAAATAAATAATTAAATGAAAATATATTATATTATAATTCTAATTTAAATAAAGCGCATATAAATATGATTTTTTTTAGATACAATATGCTTTAAAATGAAGGAAAACAAATAAAAACAAAAAGAACAATACAAAATAAGCAAATAATATTTTAAATATGTACGTCGTGTACGTTTTATATGTTAAACGCTTTAAAATACTTTAAATTATCAACTGTAGTGAGTGTACTTCAAATATTAAGAATTTAAAAAAAAAATTAAACTGGCATGCATGCCAGTACTATGATGACCTTCCAGCCGCAACCTAGTACATGTGTCAATATGGAATTATACAAATATATAGATACAAAATAATGAAATTATTTAAATGTTTAAAACATAAATTTGCATATGTAAGTTTGACATAAATTGCTTAAAATACTTTAAACGTCTAGCTGTAATGTCCTTAAATGAAGAATTTAATTAAGAAAATCTACAAATTATGTTAGAAATATGTCATAATATGGATTGCAATATAAAAAACATAGGGCTGATATTAAATAATAAATATATTCATTTGTATTTGTACATTATAAATGTTAAATACTTACAAATACTTTAAACCATAGCTGTAGTGTATTCCAAAACTTAGGAAATGAAGACCAACTTTAGCATATAAATATGTATATGTCATCAACAAATAATATCTTCACTTCTAGTTGATCATTTGGAAAAGTGGCAGAAGGTATTTCAGATGAATCATCTATTGAACTGCATCCCAATCATCAGAAATACTGCAGAAGACCTATTGGAACCCACATGGACCCAAGATTCTCACAGATATCAGTCAAGTTTGGTGAAGGAAAAATCATGGTTTGGGGTTACATTCAGTTTTGGGGCGTGCAGAGATCTGCAGAGTGGATGGCTACATCAACAGCCTGAGGTATCAAGACATTTGTGCTGCCCGTTACATTACAAACCACAGGAGAGGACAAATTTTTCAGCAGGATAGCGCTCCTTCTCATACTTCAGCCTCCACATCAAAGTTCTTAAAAGCAAAGAAGGTCAAGGTGCTCCAGGATTGGCCGGCCCAGTCACCATAACTCAACATTATTGAGCATGTTTGGGGTAAGATGGAGGAGGCATTGAAGATAAATCCAAAGAATCCTGATGAACTCTGGAAGTCCTGCAAGATTCTGTTTCCACTGCAGCATGACTTTATATTCTATACTGGACATTATTTCTGTTAAGTGACAAGACTTTTGTCTAAGAAAAGTCAGATTTTACTGTCCTAATTAAATAATAAAAAAATAAAGGCATAATCATTTTATTTTGGTAAAATAAGCGTAATCTAGAGGCCTTTGCTTTTCATATAAGCCACTTCTGATACCAAATGATCAACTAGAAGTCAAGTTATTATTTGTTGTTCCTAAAACTTGGATAGGCAACAAAACTTTTGTCAGGTAGTGTACATCAAAACTCAGATGACTTTTGGAAGCTATGGACAGATTTTTGGCGTTATATTAATAATTTCTATTCAATGGCGCATATTCAGCTCATAGCCTGACTGTATGATCCTGTTTTGTTTGTATATTTCCCATTATTTTTAATTAGTTTTCCCATTAGTATAGCTGAGACTGTATTTGTATATGCTGATGTATTAAAATAACCAACGATTAATAATAACAATAAAAAAAACAAGTAAAATACTTTAAACTACTAGCTGTACTTTAAATATTAAGAAATTAAACAAGAAAAACTTAAAAATGTAATCACTATGCCAAATCATTAACATATCCATTTACATCTCTAAATTAAATCAAAAATAATTTGCAGACAAAACTCTGCATTACCAGTGCACAGAAACCTAAAATGCCTTATTGAATCATCATGACCCTTTTATTCCCCTCTCTGTCCTGTCATTTATTGCTGCCACCATTCACTAGTCTCAAGATGTCCGCTTTAATAATGTTCTCTCCAGCAAAAGCTCCAAATGCCACCGTGACTTCACCATCACATATAGACTCGCATACAGCCGGGCTGCGCACTGACATCCGAAATCAATCTTCAAATGTATTTGGGAACTTCGACCTACAGCAAGAAGCTTGAGAGATTTATTATATCGCCTCCCTCTATATGTCCAATTTACTGAAAGGCAAAAAGGGACTCTTTTTAAAAGGAATTCATTAGTATTCAAGTGTAATGCAAATTAAGTTTTGCAGTTTCATCCATCACTGTTTGTTTCCTACTGTTTGTTTAATACTGCCATTGTTTACTCATCTACTTGTCTGTATTATGATAGTCTTTCTTCTGTTGAACACTATAGAAGATATTTAGAAAAATGTTGAATTTGTATTAGTTTTTCCTATTGAAGTCAATGGTTAAATGTTTTCAGCTTTCTTCAAAATATCTTCTTTTGTGTTGAACAGAAGAAAGAAACTCGTGAAGGTTTGCAACCACTTGAAGGTGAGCAAACAGTGAGTACATTTTCATTTTTGATTGAACTACCCCTTTAAGCTGAACCTCCATCTTCAGTCAGTCACGCTTTTGCAGGCATTTATATTCCAATTAAACCTGGGGATGCTGTGAAATGAAGTCTGCTTTGCCTTGAATGTTTTGACACATTCATAATATGATGAATCCTGGCCTTCTTTGCCTGTGTGAGATGTTTAGTCCGCTGTGAACAGTAGATGGCGCCATTGCACTGGCTAAAAGTGAAAGCTGTAAAACTGACAAGCTTGAATTTACATTTGCTTTCTTATACCGAGTGATTTATTTGAGGTACTTGTTCATTTATACAGCCGTATAGAAAAACTGATGCTTTCAGATGAGAAAACGTTGGTGACTAGCCTACTGTTAATGTATGTTACTATTTATTCAACAGTATTAGTGTACGTTTATATTTCACTGAAACACTTCTTACACGTGTATATTCTAACGCCAAGGTTATATGAAGGCTTCAAAGTTATGCGTAGGCTTCGTATATTGTAAAACCTGTGTAGAAGGAGAGTTGTGTTGTGGATTCTCACCCGCAGATGTGTGTAGTGTTGTACTATTACCGAAAGGAGTCGCTATTGTCCAAGAGTTCATCTTCATGTGACAGACGACGCATTCGGGGCATTTTTGGTCTGATTATGTTTTAAATGTAAATAAATGTAGAGTATTTTGATTCATATTTGATGTGACACTGACGCGACTTTTTATAACGGAAATAGTGCTTGATTCGCGCCATTTTGTGATCACGTGACCAGACAAAAACTTTATGAAATCATAAATTTCATGTTTATTTAAGCCTCGTGTATCCTAAACCGCTAACGTGCGGGTGTTCCGCAGAAACTATAGTGAGTGGTTGTGGGTGTTGTGAATTGCGCGCTGTACTTTAATGCGGACACGCCAATGTATCTGTAGTACTTTATCCTGTTTAGCTTACATTTTTTTTCCACTGATTGTCATTTTCATTGGATTACGATGTAATTTGATTACAAAATGGCGTGCCTTTCACGTTAAAATATTTTAAAAGTAAAATACAGAATTAAAACGCGTCAAATTTATCTGTTAATAAATAATAAATATATTAATTATAAAATTGTATTATTGATGTGCATGTTGGTGTTACAATTCAGCATTTTTACAAGTGATATCCTAAAATGTGAAAATAGGTGGATGAAAACACTGACTTTGGGTACAAAATTGGTATAAATGACAAATTATAGTGCACTTTAAAACATATATAAAG
>NC_079459.1:29567537-29587537 GCF_903798145.1 Danio aesculapii | reverse complement strand
AAAAAATTATTTACCATTATATAAATATACGAAAATTTTAAATTTAGTATGATCCCTTTTACTTTTATATATTTAAATTTATACATGTCAGAGTAAATTGTTGTTTCATTTTTATATAAATACATATAAGCATGTACATATAATGATGATGGAACATTATTTCACTCTTTGAATATTTTTATCAGTTATTGTTTTCAAAAATATATGTAATACTATGTATATATACTTGATATAAAACTTTATCATTTTTTGCTTTATTTTACATTAGATATTTACAAGAATTTATATTTAGGCTGTGTAGTACTGCCATCAGTGTTGCTGGAAGGGCATCCGCTCTATAAAACATATGCCAGAATAATGCTGATTTATTTTCCGCTGTGGTGACCCCTGATAAATAAGGGACTAAGCTGAAGAAAATGAATGAATGAATGAGAACTGACATCAAATTTAAGTTAATCTTCAGTGATTTCAGGTTTCAGATCATATTTTTGTGCCGTCAGTGCACCTTATTAAATGATCTTAAGTGTTTTAACTCCTCATAATGTCACTAACAATCACAAATAAACAGTACAATGGATTGTCACACATGTCATGTGACCTGTCCTCCTTTGAACCCTTTCAGAATGCTCTCGAAATTCCCTTCAGGTATTTTAGATGTCATATTGTGCAACAGCATTCACCTCTTAAAAGCATAACACGCATATCATGGTCTTTAACCTATAACCCCACACATAGTTTGATGTCAAAAACAGTTTTAAAAATAAGTTTTTGGTGAAAGTGCTCATGTGTTTTGAGCTTTGTGAGGTGTCACCTGGTTTTAATCTCAGATTTAGGTTAAAACTGATGCAATCACATTAACTGGCAAGGAGTTCTTCACATGATGTGTCGTCTGTCTCTGTGCTCACTTAACCAAATGAGTTGAACTAAAAACTAGAAGTGCTGCCGTTTCTGGTTTCAACATGCATCTCTTGACCACTTTCTTGTGATTTTGTCGAAATCTCTTATTTCACCGTACTATACAGCACTTTCGAGGAAATTGTTCATAGTGATGCACGCAAACCACTGAAAATTAAAATGAACCTATTATAGTAAGTGATTCTGTCTCTTCTGCAGACTTGTATTCGATGAATGTAGATTTAGTTTTTTATCTCACTATAAACTTTAGTTTGTTCCATGTATATTTCTTACGTCATTACAATCTTTATAAAGAGTCGAGAGAATGAACTCATGCTATATGTGGATGGCAACTACATTTTGAAACTTAAACGGCTCCTATGATTGAAATCATCTTTTGTAAGCTGTTTGGACAGATCTGTGTGGAGGTATAGGGTGTCTACAGTCATATTAGGGTGATTTAAATACAATAAGTCTCTTTTTAAAAATGTCCTGACGTTAAAATAGGATCTAAATCCCTCCTATTTTCAGGCCGATAGCAACGTGACGTAGAAGTGCAGTTTTTCCCGCCCACCGAATTGATTGACAGCCGCATATCTGTCTCCGTGATAACACGTATAATCATATCAACAAGATCGGACGTGCGCAAGGCAACAGGGATTAAAAGATCTGTTCAGCTCTCTGTGATCATCAATCATCATCAAATGTGATCAGGAATGAGTTTTACAAGTTTAAAACGTTTTTAAAACAGAGCATGTTTGTAATGAATTACAGTGATTTACTTGAATACAGTGATTTACTTGAATCAAAAGGCTTGAATTCATTCCACAACAAATACATCAAATACCCATTGGGAAAGTTCTTACTGTAGTATTTCTCACAATCGTTACGTGAGATCTGCTTCCTTCATGTCTGTCACTGTGCTGTTTATCTGACGCAGCAGAGGTAGAGATTGAGGCACACTCTGACAGGCACGTGGGTGGGGTGAACTAGCATTAAAGGCACAGATAATTATAATGTTCTGAAAGGTATAATAAATAAACTGAAGGGTGTTTTGAGCTGAAACTTTACAGACACATTCTGGAGACACAAAAGACTTATATTAAATCTTGAAAAGGGGTAAAGTAGGTGCCCTTTAAAACATTTGTTTTGGTCAGCCTGATCACGAGGTAACTATTGTACGCTTTGTCAGTTTAGTGGCTAATTCGAGTTCAGTCGTATGAAAATGTACAATTTTAAAAAGGAAGCGTGGCACCCAACACCGCCCCTAAACCCAACCACCATTGGGGGATGAGCAAATCATACTAGATAATACGAATGAGATCGTACGAATTAGCCACTACATCAAAAAGTTATGAATTGCCGTGAGATTGTGTTGATTTTGGTGCACAGTAATACATGATATACATATTTCATATGAATATCTGGTTTTGGTGCATGTTTTGGCAACACATCCCATAATTATCACGTTTGGCCAGTATATGGAGTGTAAGGTGGTCTTTTGTGCACATTAAAAGGCAATTAGATGGCTTTACTGAGTTTAAAAGTGAGTTTAAAAAATGAGTTATCCGGCTGCCCTAAAATTATTAAGTTACTGAACTATGTGCATTATTTTAACTTAAGTTGCAACAGGCTTACTCACTTTTTTAAAGCTGCTTTTAAAGTTCACATGAACTCGAAGTTGCTGAGACTTTTATTTCAGTATGTTGATGTACTTCTAACTGAACTGGAATATTGAGTAGGGGACGTGGCTTTCTTTTAACACATCATTCCCTCATAGCAAACTAATGGTAAGGGGGCGTGGTTAAGAATATTGTGGCTGAAGCGTCAAACTGACATCATCAGAGAAGGACTCCACTTCAAACGCAAATGTCAGACTTTGATTGAAGATTAACAAAACAAATGTTTTGTTTTTTAAAAAGTTGATTAACTTGCACCAATTACGTTTCACTTAAAGAATAACAATATGCACTAGCAAAATAAACATTGTAAATTTTTATTTCACATAGACTTTAACGCTGGAACTACCAGAATAACACTTAGATTTATATACTTTATATTCTAAGATTTATACAAGACTGTACTGAATTGAACTTTTCGAACGAATTTTCACATTATATTTATATTCAAAGCTTATATTGAAATTTTCAAACCAAGCTTTAAATGTCTGTCGTTGTATATTATATAGCCATTCTCCTAAAAATACTATAGTTTTTGTAATATAGCTTAAACATGAGTTACTAGACTGCCCCTGAAGGTGATTTACAAAAATTAAACACAATCAAAATAACCGTCTCGATAGTTCTAATTTTAAGGCATTGGGTTTACGTATGTTCTGCAGTTTGTGTTTTCATGAATCCACCAGAGGCCACTGTGTATGCTTTATCAGATATTGAATTACTCTCATGAGTGCCATTTGCGACTGCTGTTCTCATGTAAATCCACCAGAGGCTGCTGTTGTCTGACAGGCTGACCAACCAACCGAATCCCCCACCCTCCTCCTTCCCTAAACCAAACCGACAGTGTTTTCAAAAGTAATCCAGAAAAGAAAAGCCCTCGTCTGATTTTTACTACATTTTCAGATCTTATCACATTCTCACCCTGTTATTTACATGTTTATTTTTTTTTCCTTTTGTTTTTGTCTAATTTTGCTTTCTGGAACTGTTCTTCGTCGGACTCAAACCCCATCGTCACAGTCAACTCTGCTCTGGTAACAGCGGAAAAGCCGTCCACATGGAAGTAAGCGGTCAGCTGGTAGTGTGAAAAAAAACAGAAGCCGTCGGCAGCGTCATACAGCTCTGTAGCATTCGACAAAATGCAGCCATACGTAGCTCTGGCTACATAATTCGCGCTCTCCAGAAATGTTTACGGGGGTACGTTTTCACAATGAGCCTGTGTTCATGCGATCACATGATTGTTTATACTGCAAAAGCAAATCGATTGAATGTGTTTACACTGTATTGTTTTAAAAAACAAATACTTTGAAACGTTTTTGTAAAGTTGCAGGCTCCCAATATGCCATAGTCATTCAAATGAATGGCCTGAATGCCTAAAAAAAGATCTTTGATTTAAAGGCTCAGTGAAGAGCTTTGAAATTGCATTGTTTCCTCAACGATCAATATAATCTCAACTGAAAAACAAAAAGAGGGCGAGACATAGAGTAGCTCCTCCCCTTTTAAAAGAGCAGCCAATAGCACTCTGTCAGTGAGAGCGGTTGAGCTCAAGCACATCAATTGAAAAGCAAATGAAAAGCATTTCAAAGAGGGCGGAGCATGTCAGATACTAGAGAGCATTTGATTGGTCAAGATTTGATAAGAAACTGAAGTATGAGGTGACGTTAAAAAGAACGCTGATCCATTTAGGTGGAAGTGACAAACTGCAAGCTTTACATGTTTATATCACTCTTATATCTCCTAAATGCAAATTGTGTCATTGTTTTGTACCAAACTAGTTTATAAATATCCTTGAGGACTAACACACTGTTACTAACATCTAAAAAACGTTATTTTAATTTCACTGGACCTTTAAGTTGAAAACATTGTCTTGTAAATATCCTCAAATTTTCATCCCTTTCACCCAAAATAACAGCCCAGGATTGTGAGAAAAGTAGTAAGGATGAAGCATCTGTACATTGATTATATAACACATTATTATATAAAGTACTCGTTTATCCTTTTTCTTTCTGTCTTCTTCTGTTAGTTGCTTCCTACCTAGCTTTTTCTTTCTTTCTTTCTTTCTTTCTTTCTTTCTTTCTTTCTTTCTTTCTTTCTTTCTTTCTTTCTTTCTTTCTTTCTTTCTTTCTCCTCCCACTTTTTGTCTATTTCTCCATACCTGAGCATGGCAGTGTGTTATCTAACAGAAGCCGGTGTGTAGGAGGGGATTATATCCATGTGCTTATGAATATCATCATCTCAGTTGATGGTGCAGAGCAGAAGAGCTCTTCTCCAGTCCTCTGCAGCCGCTGGAGATCCAAACACACGTAAAACCAAGTGAACTTTAACCTCACAGCAACGAGGACAAAGTTAACACTGCGACGTATTGACTCAGAATTACACAGGGATATTTCAGCTGCACTGCCAGCATTACATTCCTCTAAAATATTGTCCAAAAGACTATTTTACAAGACTACAAAACAAATCTGACTAATTATTTATCCAGATTCTTCACTTCTTATTATTTTTCACTTCTCTATGTTTCTTATTATAGTAGTAGAGTCTGATTACTGAATTTGAAAACATTCCAGACACAATAATTTTATAAAAACCAATTCAGTTAAACAAATATTGAAATACTTGAATAATACACAGTCGTTTCAGCATCGATATCGCAATATGCACTTCTTCAATGGTCACATCGCAAGATATGCAATTTTGAGTCTGAATTAGAGGTGACCAGGAGCTACAGAATTGTATTTTAATTACTGTATTTATATGAAATGTATACAGTTTATGCAAAAAAAAAAAAACTTTCTTCCTTGTCGTTTCTTGTCTAGTCCAAATATCTGCATTTCAAAGTGAAAACAAGATTATTTTACTTATCCTTCTGGCAGATGCTTTGACTTTGTTTAAGGAAAAACTCTTAATTTTCTCAAGCTAAAAACAAAACAAGATTTTTATTTGATCTAAGATTTTTTTTTTAGATATTTGGAATATAAATGAGACGACGGAAAGAAAGAAAAAGATTTTTTGCATTGTGATTACTCAATTTCATCAAATAGTGCTATTCATTATCTTATGAAACTGTATTCATATTGAAATATTTATCACAGAAAAATAAAATATCGCAATATCAGATTTTTCTGATATCGTGCAGCCCTAATATCCCAACCCAGGCTCATTATAAAAACATACCACCATACATTTCTGGAAAGCGTCAAATACGTCCCAGGAGGTACCTTTTTTGCTGTTTTTGTTTTGTTTTCTCGAGGCTTTTTAAAATCTGAAATTTCTCTCGCGAGTGCCATTCGCACATGCTGTTCTCGCATAAATCCACCAGAGGCCGCTGTCAACTTACTGACTGACTGACTGACCGATCGACTGACCCACCCTTCTCCTTTCCTAAACTAAACCAATAGTGTTTTCAAAAGCACCGATTGACCCACCCATCCACTTCCCTAAACCCAACCGACAGTTTTCAAAAGCAATCCAAAAAAAAAAAAGCACTCGCCTGATTTTTAACACGTTTTCAGATTTAACCACATTCTCACCCTGTTATTTACTTGATTATTTTACTTTTTGGCTTCTGTTTTTGTCTTGCTCACCTTCTGGAACTTTCCAGAATGCATTTAGACAAAAGCAGAAGCCAGAATTTAAAATAAACAAATAAATAACAGGGTGAGAATGTGGTAAAATCTGAAAACGTGGTAAAAATAAGGCGAGGGCTTTTCTTTTTCTGGATTGCTTTTTAAAACTGTCAGTTGGGTTTAGGGAAGGCGGAGGGTGGGTCAATCGGTGCTTTTGAGAACACTATTGGTTGGGTTTAGGGAAGGAGGAGGGTGGGTCAGTCAATCAGTCAGTCAGTGAACAGCATCCTTTGGTGGATTTATGTGAGAACAGCAGGCGTGAATAGCACTCGCGAGAGAAATTTTAGATGTCAAAAAGTTCACAGAGCGGCCTCTAGCAGATTTGCCAAAATAAAAAACTGCAAATAAACGTACCTCCTGGGACAGATTTCGCGATCTCCTAAAATGTATATAGGGGTACGTTTTCAGAATGATCCTGGGTTATTAAAAGTACATGAGGGAGGTAATTCTCATTTTCTAGGTGAACTATCCCTTTCACAGACCTGCCAATCCATTCCTCAAAATAGAGATTTATATCAAATGTCACAATCTACCAAACATTGCTTTCTATGTTAGCAGTGTTAACTGAGCCTCCAATCCCATTAAAGGTCTCTTTCGCCCATTTTACACAGTATAACCGAGCTCAAACACACACAGTGTTCTTGTATATGAAGCGATAGCAGCATGCAGTCAGCATATAGCGTGGGCCTCGCTCCACCCGTCTTTATGTAAAATCTGAGTGGGAGAGAGTCCTGATCCGCTCTTTTTCTTCCACACCAACAACAGCACGGCAGAAACACACACTGACGATTTAGTCCTATGTGAGCAAAACCACCCACTCTGACGATATAACGCCGTAAAACTCCTGCGTTTGACCCTTCGCATCTGAAGCAGTGCTTTCCTCCACTATTAGAAGCGCATTATGCAATGCCAGGGCTGCCCAATATATCGTTTCAGCATCGATATAGCAATCTGCAATGTCAGTTCAGTTTTCATTTATTCATCCTTTAAGAAATTCCAGTGGGGTTGACCAAGAACCACAGTTCAGAAAATGATGGGGTCATTGTGAAGTTTATGCCTAATGTTTTTAATTTTCTATTTTGCTTAATTTATAAAGGGACAGTTTACACAAAAATGCAAGTTATGTCATTGTTAACTTCTGTTGAACACAAGAGAAGACACTTTTAAAAATGTTGGAAACCTGTAACCACTGACTTGCATAGTATTTGTTTTTCCTACTATGAAGTCAATGGTTACGGGTTTCTAATATTCCTCAAAATATCTTCTTTTGTGTTCAAGAGAAGATGAAAAGGTTTGAAACAACTTGAGAGAGAGTAAATAGCTACCCAGGCTCATTTGGAAAACGTACTGTTATATACATTTCTGGAGAGCGCCAAATCTGTCCCAGGAGGTACGTTTTTTTGCAGTTTTTGTTTTCGCGAATCCACAAGAGGCTGATGTGTACACCTTTTCAGATCTCAAATTTCTCTCCCAAGTGCCATTCGCGCCTGCTATTCTCGCATAAATCCACCAGAGGCCGCTGTCAACTTACTGATCGACTAACCCACCCTCCTCCTTTCCTAAACCCAACCAATAGTGTTTCGAAAGCACAGATTGACCCGTCCACCCACTTCCCTACACCCAACCCACAGTTTAAAAAAGCAATCCAGAAAAGAGAAAAGCCCTCGCCTGGTTTTTACCACATTTTCAGATTTTACCACATTCTCACCCTGTTATTTACTTGTTTATTTAATTTTTTGGCTTCTGTTTTGTCTTACTCGCTTTATGGAATCGTTCTCGCCGGACTCGAACCCTGTGGTCAACTCTTCTCTGCGTTTCAAGTCTGCTGATGTACATGGTGAGCTACCGGACAAACTGGTAACAGCGGGAAAACCATCCACATGGAGGTAAGCGGTCAGCTGGTAAGCACGAGAGGAACAGCAACATACTGCCCTGTAGCATTCGTTTTAAAGATGAAATGCAGCCATACGTACTACTGGATACATAATTCTCGATCTACAGAAATGTATACTGGGGTACATTTTCAGAATGAGCCTATGTTGGTAAATGGTAAGTAAATAGAATTCTTGTGTGTACTTTCCCTTTAAGGCCTGTGACTGTAAGAGTGAAAAAGTGAATTTAACCCATTTGTGTGTAATAAATTATAACAATGATCAATTGTATTAAGATTTTCTTTATACAATGAAGACTATAGTGTTATTTATTTACATTTATTATTACATGTTTGTACCTGAATACCTGTTAGACTCTCCAGAAAAACATAAAACTCTGTCTATTTCATCTGTGCCTTTGCTTTACTTAATTGATCTATGCATATAAATTGTGTATTATATTTTATGCAAGAATAACTTTCCTTTCAAATCATCCCAATCAGTCTAAAACTATCAATTCTTTCCAAATAGAGCTATTCAAGTCATTGGGTGAAATTATACTCATATTGCAACATATACAGTACAGTTGAAGTCAAAATGATTAGCCCTCCTGTCAAATTTGATTTATTTTAAACATAAATCCCAAGTGTTGTTTGATGGAGATGTTTTTTTAAACACATTTATACTTTATAGATTTAATAACTATTTAACTAATGGTTATAATAACTATTTTATAACTAATTTCGTTTTTCTTAGCCATTATGACAATACATAATGTTACATTATTTATTTAGCTTCAGCTTAGGGGCGACACGGTGTCTCAGTGGTTAGCTAAATAACTAGGATATTATGTTAACTAGGCAAGTTATTGGGTAATAACGGTTTGTTCTGTAGCCAATCAAACTTACTGAACAATATTGACATTAAAATTGTAAAAAAAATAAAAATAAATAAATAAAAACTGCTTTTAATCCAGCTGAACTAATTTTTTTTTTTGACTTTTTAGAAGAAAAAATATTATAGAAATACTTTGAAAATTTCCTGTTAAACATCACTTTAGTATATGTTTAAAAAAAGAATAGGTGCGACACAGTGGCTCAGTGGGTAGCGCTGTTGTCTTACAGCAAGAAGGTCACTGATTCGAGTCCCAGCTGGGTCAGTTGGCATTTCTGTGTCAGTTTGCATGTTCTCCCAGAGTTGGCATGGCTTTCTTGCTCTGGTTTCCCGCACAGTCCAAACGTACACTATAGGCGAATTGGATAAACTAAACTGGAATGGCATCCTCTATGTAAAACATATGCTGGATAAGTTGGCAGTTCATTCCGCTGTGTATGAATAAAGGGACTAAGCCGAAGGAAAATGACTGAATGAATGATGACAGTGCATCATGTTATATCATTTATCTTACAATATACTAGTATTCAGCCTAAAGTGCAATTTAAAGACTTAACTAGGATATTATGTTAACTAGGCAAGTTATTTGATAATAATGGTTTAAAATAGTAAAAGGAAGTGCTTTTATTCCAAACAAAAAATAAGACTTTTAGAAGAAAAAATATTATAGGAAATACTTTAAAAATTTCCTGTTAAACATCACTTATTTATATGTAAAAAGAATGGCTAAATGACGGCTAGGAGTTATGACTTTAACTATATATATATATATATATATATATATATATATATATATATATATATATATATATATATATATATATATATATATATATATATATAAATAAATCGCAGAAAAACTAAACAAAGTCAGTTTTTTAATTATCTGCGGCCTTATGCAATCTCTCAAGGTGTGATCCGAGTTTCAGCATAGACACTTGCTTCCTGTAGTGGTTAGTTCACCACTTCCCTTCATCTACCAATAGATGGTGACACACTCCTGAACCTGGACCAGTAAAGGGAGAGCAGTGTGTGTTTGTGTGGGAGGTGTTGGAGAGAGAGAGAGAGAGAAAACCTGATAAAAGTGTGTGTTTGAGCGTGAACGAGTCAGTCCGGCTGGCACAGCAGAGGGGCAGGTCTCCACGCGCTCAGGATTACTTTGACACTTCCTGAATCGTGCGCCTGGAGAAAGTGAAACAAAGAGGGGACAATCTTTTAACTTTACTAGTAGCTGCAGAAGGTGAAAGACGAGAAAGTCGATCAACTTATGGAGAAGAATAGAAAAAGCCGTTAAAGCTGCACTTTGAGATCTACAGTACTTCCTGGTGTGTGTGTGTGTGTGTGTGTGTGTGCTGTTCTGCACCGTTGCTTGCTGAAGTCGTAAATTAAGTCATATTTTAGTCACCGTCTGCTATGATGGACTGGGGTTTGCGGGAACGTGGTGTGTGTGACGGATGAAGTAGGATTGCAGGTTTGAGATGGAGCGCCTTGAGGGAGAGGTGGAGGAGCTGTCCCGACCCTTGGAGGCTCTGCTGGACGGCGAAGAGCCTGGAGGTCCCGATTCTGCCTCCTCGTCCTGTTCTGACCTGTCCAACACAAAGCCTGTGGTTCAGCCCGGTCCCAACAACAACAGCAAGAGCTTCCCTGGACTGCGGCTCTTTGGTAGAAGGTGGGTGAGATGATTGAGCGCTTGTGTGGACTCGCAGCTTCACTGTTGTGCAAACGAAAATAGTACATTTTTTTGGTGTCATTATTTGGCTCTGCTTACTCCACATATTCGTGAGCAACATGTGTTACGCTCCAAAAAACAAAAAAGACTTCTGCTGCTTGATCAAACTACTTATTTAAATGAGTTGAAATGACAATTCCTAAGGTTCTTGGTTGTTTTATGTTCAATCCACTTAAATTTGTAAGAACAATCAAGCTAACTTAACAGATTTGTGTTAGGACAACATGAAGAAATTGTGTGGAACCCTGCATTTTTTACAGTGTACAATGCTGGGTTCCACACAGTTGATTTGTGTTAGGACAACTTAAAGTAGTTAAGTTCACTTATTAGTTTTTTAACAAATTTAAGTAGGTTGAACCAAAAACAATTGAGTTGTCACAGTCAAAAATAACCCAATAATTGTGTTGTTTCAGCTCATTTATATTAAGTATATATATATATATATATATATATATATATATATATATATATATATATATATATATATATATATATATATATATAAATAAATATATATATATTAAGTTGGCTGAACAAACAGCAAATGTCATTTTATTGCGTGTACACTATAAAAAATGTTGGGTTCCACACAATCGATTTGTGTTAAGGAGTTAAGGAGTTAAGGAGTTAAGTTAACTTAACAGTTTTTTTACACATTTAAGTGGATTGAACCGAGAACAATTGAGTTGTCACTGTCAAAAATTAATTATTGTGTTGTTTCAGCTCATCTTAATTAAGTAGATTGAGCAAACAGAAAATGTCTTTTTTGAGTGTACACTATAAAAAATGTTGAGTTCCACATGATCGATTTGTTTCGGGACAGCATGATGGCGTTAAGTTAACAGTTTTTACACATTTAAGTGGATTGAACCAAAAACAATTGAGTTGTCTAAATCTAAAAAAAAAAAAAAAAAACTAAAATAATAATTGTGTTGTTTCAGCTCATTTTAAGTAAGTTGGTTGAACAAACAGCAAATGTTGTTTTTTAAATGTACACTATAAAAAATGTTGGGCTCCACACAATCGATTTGTGTTGGGACAGCATGAAGGAGTTAAGTTAACAGTTTTTACACATTTAAGTGGATTGAACTAAATCAATTGAGTTGTCACTGTCAAAAAATACCCCAAAAACAATAATTGTGTTGTTTCAGCTCATTTTAAATAAGTAAACAGCAAATGTCGTTTTTTGAGTTTAGGTCTAAAATTTTTTTTATATAGTTTTTATATGTTATTTTTTGATATATTTAAATTTTATTTGTTTATATATTATCAAATTTAATTTACTAATTTATTTATTATTACTTAAATATTGAAAATAAAATAATAGCTTTTTTGTTTACATTTTTTCTGTAAAATGCGATTAGCTATTTTAAAAATGTGAGTAAACTCAGTTGCTTAAAAGCAACTAGACTTTACTGAAAAAAGTTGAGTAAACACGTTGTAACTTGGAACTATTAAATTGACTTTACTTAAAGTGAGTAAACTCGTTGCCTTAAAATGATTAAGTAAATGAACTATGTGCAATATTATAAAAATTAAGTCAGCTAATTGCTTTAAAAGCAACGACTTTACTCACTTTTTAAACTAAAGTCAACTAATCTCTTTTTTTTTTTTACAGTAAACTAACCTTATATTTATAAAATACTATATAATAACGCATAACCTTCTATTATATGTAATTTTTGGTATTCTTTCTGTCATTTTTGCCACCATCCTTCAAACCACTACTATTTTGAAGAGGCCTTTAATCATTTAAAATATACAAAAATATTTCTAAATTTGACTTTTATATGTATTTTAATATTGTTTTATATTTTACTCGTTGTTATAAATAATATACGGACTATCTGCATCAAAGAAAAGATGAGTAAAACTGTTAACTTGAAACTGTTAAGTTAATTGAACTTAATTTCTATGATATTGCACATTGTTCATTTACTTAATCATTTTAAGGCAATTGGGTTTACTCCCTTTTTTAAGTAAAGTCAACTAATCACTCACTTCTTCACAGTAAACTTACCTTATATTTATATAATACTATATAATAATACATAATCTTATATTATATGCATTTTTTTGTTTTCTTTTTGACATTTTTGCCAGCATTCTTCAAACCACTAGTTTTTTAAGGAGGCCTTTAATTATTTAAAATATACAAAAATGTATCGTAATCACTTTTACTTTTATATATATATTTTAATATTGCTTGATATTTTACTTGACGCTATAAATAATATATGGACTATCTGCATCAAGAAAAAGATATGTTAAACTGTTTAAGTAAGTAAAAACTTGGAACTGTTAAACTGATTTAATTTTTATAATATTGCACATTTACTTAATCATTTTAAGGCAACGAGTTTACTCACTTTTTAAGTATAGTCAATAAATCGATTTAAAAGCAATGGATTTACTTACTCTTTAAAGTAAAGGAAACTAATCCCTTTTTTTTACAGTAAACTAACATTATATTTATATAATACTTTATAATAATACATAACCTTATATGTAATCTTTTATATTACATTTTTAAAGAAACCACTAGATTTTTAAGGAGCCTTTAATCATTTAAAATAATTTAACATACAAAAATTAACATACAAAAAATTAGCATGATTACTTTTACTTTTATATATTTTAATATTGTTTTGTATTTTACTTGATGTTATAAATAATATATGGACTATCTGCATCAAAGAACATTAACATGAGAGCAATTTTTTGAATCAAATTGAAGCTACAAGCAAATATTGTCTGTTTTTGGCACTTGCAGTGTCTCTTTCCTTCCTTTACACTGAACATGCGTGACTGAAACTGCAGGTTTGATCTCTATTTGCAATTTAAAGTTGCGTTTTTGCTTGGACCAGCCCTGTGGTGAAAGGCACCACCTGCTGTCCCGGGGTCACCAAATCTGTCTCTTCGTCTTTCTAGGAACCAGTTTGCGAAGCACCTTTTGTAACTATTTCTAAATTAAAACGTTGACATATTCCTAACTCCCATGACATCTCCTCAAGGTATTTTTAAGTTGAAATTTCATCAGGCGTCTAAATTAATCCTACGATCTCCTGTGGTTTTCTGGATATAGATGCCTTTAATGGATTGGAGAGGCAATTAATTACGCACTATAATTGTCTGACCTGTTGGGAGATCAGCGTATACCTGTGCTCCACACTCCTGACTTCAGGAGATGACTTAGATCTGCATGCAACTTGTTTTATCTTGTACCTGTAAAAAACAGACAAGAATTAATAATATGAGGATGTGAAATGGCAGAAAAAAAACAGAAGTTTGTCTTTCTTCTTCTATCTTTTCATCACACTGCTGTCTTGTGTCATGCATGGTGAGGATGTTGATATGCTTTGCATTTTTGCATCATCTAAACTGAATCCCCTTAAAGGGATAGTTCACCCACAAATAAAATTTACTCAGTTTTCCCTTGTTAAAACCTATTTGAATTTCTCACTTTTGTTAAACACAAAAGAAGATATTTTGAAAAAGGCAGCCATAGTAATTTTTGTCCCCTACCATGGAAGTCAATGGGTCTCATCAAACAGCATTCTTCAAAATATCTTCTTTGTGTTCGACAGAAGAAAGAAACTCATAAACGTTTGAAAAACACATGAGGGAGAATAAATAAAAGATGAGGTCATTTTCATTTTTGGGTGAACTATCCCTTTAAAGGTGCAGCATGTAAGTTTGACACCCAGTGGTTGAATTAGGTATTGCACACATGCGCAAGATTGCCAGATTGATGACACCAACATCTGTGTGCCTGACTGTCGAGCCTAAAGGAGGATTTAAGGCTGATTTAAATTGCATTCTAAATAAAAGCAACGGCACGCAACAGAAGGAATATTTTCCAGATTAAAATGAGTTTTTGTCCTAACCAACACCTGAAATTTATATTTAGAAACTGCTTTTATTTCTTGCAGCTGAACAACAGGATAAACTGACAATGATCCCCTCAAGTACACCTGGTGTGCTTTATTCAGTGTTAAATGCTAATAATGTGAGTTTGAATGCCATATTAAGCGATATTTATTGTCATACTATTGAAAGCAGCAGCAGATAGTTCACCTCAGATCCTGAAAAATAAAATAAGCCTTTTGAAATTGACTTTAGAACTGTGAAATAATGCAAACCATCACATATCAGTGATTCAGCATGTACATTTAATAATGTCAAAGAGGTTTAATATGTATCAATTAGATTATAAACCTTACCATTTTGTTGGAGTGCAGTAAGTGCACTATTCTGTGCTTCTGAATGGCTGTATTTAAATTTCTGACATGTTTCATCTGGTGCAAACAGCTCAATTGCTTATCACTGCAAATCTCGTGTTGTTAGGACACGGTGTTACAATGTAACCTGCTCATCTAATGCTTATGTTCGTAATATTTATATTATTCGCTAATGAATAACCTCATGTAAAACTCTAAATCTGCGTCTCATTTCGGAGTCTGCTACTGTCCACCGGAGGTTGCATTTCAGTGGCGGGCGCATGCTTTGAGAGCCTTTCTGAATGAATAAATATGCGGTTTTCCAACAAGGCAACCCGGGGTGCTGAAATATAATTGGCTAAACTGTCAGTGGGCGGGTCAAATGACCAAAACAAAGACAGACGTTTCAGCACGTAACGCACAATTTTAAAGCAGAATATCTGACTTCAGCATTGTTTTTCAAATAAACAAGTATGTTCATTTGGCATGTTTCTTAAATACCTTCAAACATATTATGATATTTTTATGCTTTAGAAGAGTCAGAAAGTTACATACAGCACCTTTATTAGGTCAAATAACATAAGACAAAGATAGTTCAACCTTAAAAGTTGAGCGGCACTGATCTCTGAACAGCTACAGTACAGCAAAAACGTTCATGTTTCTAATGGTTTGCTTTTCTTACCTATTCCAAATTGGCATAAATTACATAAAAACAGATGTTTTTTAACACATTCAATCATTTAGGACTCTCCAAAGTAACTTTTAGTGACTTAAAGATTTAATTCAACCCCAAATTAGTTAAATTTGCTTTAAATTTACTCACCCTAAGCTCAAGGTGTAGAGATTGTTGCTTTTCAGAAGAGGATTTTTGGCTGAAATCATGGTTCTTGGTGATTCAGGTCCACAGGTAATGACATTCTGAGAGTTAAACAAAGCACATACAAAAAAACCTCCAAATTAAACCCTAATGTCACACATAAAGTGGTATGAAATGATCAGTCTGTGCAAAAAAAAAACAATATTTACAAAAGTATTACCTCCACAGCCTCTGGGGGCAGTCTGAGCATGTTCACGACAGTCTGCAGCACACACTTTTGCATTAAAATCAGACACACAAATGCAATCTGAAATATTTACATACTTTAGGCTGCAGCATCTAGGGTAAGCACGAGTAATGAAAAATACAACACATACACACATCTTCTACAAACAGAATCAGCTCAAGTTTGAGTTGCATGCATTCATCGTTATTTGCAGGCTAAAATTTTTCAAAGTGGGCGGCATGGTGGCTCAGTGGTTAGCACTGTCAGCTCACAGCAAGAAGGCTGCTGGTTCGAATCCTGGCTGGGCCAGTTGGCATTTCTGTGTGGAGTTTGCATGTTCTCCCCATGTCCGCATGGAGTTTCCTCCGGGTGCTCTGGTTTCCTCCACAGTTCAAACACATGCGCTATAGGGGAACTGAATAAACTAAATTGGCCGTAATGTGTGAGTGTGTGTGAATGAGTGTGTATGGGTGTTTCCCAGTACTGGGCTGGAAGGGCATCCGCTGTATAAAACATATGCTGGAATAGTTGGCGGTTCATTCCACTGTGGTGACCTCTGAAATAGAAACTAAGTCAAAGGAAAATGAGTTGAATTGAATCGAAGTTGTATTAATTGATTGATTGGCTTATGTAGCTTGGGTTTTGGTTTCACCTTCAGAACTGCAGACCTCTACTGTCATTTCCATTTCCTTCAACCAAGTCTAAATACCAAGTCTTTTCTGCTCTCCACTATATAAAAGTTGCACCAGCCAAACTTGATTAGACAAGTATCTAGTGAGATTCAACACATCTCCTCAGCCAGAAGCAGGACGCGTGTAAGTGTGGAATGTTTTTGTATGCTTTGCTGTTGTCTTTCGCTGCGCTGCAGACAATAGAAGTTTCCTTGATCTATTTCTGAGCATGAAAAACCCGTTTTTCCAAGTGCGAGTTTGAGAAAATTCACCGGTTTTCTGAGATTTTCTTTCATTGATAATGGCATGCCACAAATATTATTATTATGCTTAATTGTCATCATTTATTCAACAGTTTATGTTGTTTTTGCAGTGATTTCTGAACCTTAATGAATGTTCAAAACTATTTAAGAAACTATATATATATACATTGTAGTCCACAGAAGAAAGAAAGATAGAAAGGCATGTTTTAATGACATCGGTGTAAGTAAATGACTTTCGTTTTGGCACGAACACTCCCTCTAATCATTAAGACTTGGCACGTAGCACTTTTTGGTGTGCTGATGCTGCAAAAAAACTGTTTTATGAAAAACATTTAAAGAAAGAATATAATTCTATTGTTTAATACGCTCGTTTTGCAACTCTCCAAGAGTTAAATTGTTGAGTTTTAAGGTTTTTGAATCCATTCAGCCACTTTTATCTTAGCTTAGCTTAGCATAGGTCATTGATTCGGATTAGACCATTAGCATCCCTCTCAAAAATGACCAAAGAGTTTTCTTATTTACAGCTCGACTCTTCTGTAGTTGCGTCGTGCACTGAGATTAAAAATGTATATTTAAAAAAAAGAGATGTATATTTTCTAGGCTGAAATACTCTCATTTTGATGTAATAATGAGAGAAATCAGCCTTGAATATAGCAATATATTAACTTGCAATGATGTATCCTCAAAAGAGTCCTACTTTAAAAATTATGGGAACTCTTTGGTCATGTTTGAGTGAAATAAATGCTCCTGCCAGACCTGGAGATTGAATGAATCGATTAAAAAAATGGTAAAACTGCGAGTTTGAGAAAATTCACCGGTTTTGTGAGGTTTTCTTTCCTTCATGATGGCATGCCACAAGTATTATTATTATGCTTAATTGTCATCATTTACTCAACAGTTTATGTTGTTTATACTGTGATTTCTGAAACTTAATGAATGTTCAAAACTATTTAAGTAAAATATATATATATATATTTTTGTAGTCCACAGAAGAAAGAAAGATAGAAAAGCATGTTTTAATGACATTGGTGCAAGTAAATGACTTTCGTTTTGGCACGAACACTCCCTCTCATCATTAAGACTTGGCATGTAGCACTTTCTGGTATGCTTATGTTGCAAAAACATGCTATATAGAGGATATAATTTAAAAGAAGACTTCAATTTTATTGTTTGATAGGCTCCTTTTACAACTCCCCCTAGAGTTTAATTGTTGAGTTTTAAGGTTTTTGAATCCATTCAGTCACTTTTAGCTTAGCTTAGCATAGATCATTGATTTGGATTAGACCATTAGCATTCCGCTCAAAAATGACCAAAGAGTTTTCTTGTTTACAGCTCGACTCTTCTGTAGTTGCATCGAGCACTGAGATTAAAAATGTACATTTTGAAATAAGGGGTGACACGGTGGTGCAGTGGGGAGCACGTTCGCCTTACGGTAAGAAGGTCACTGGTTCGAGCCTCGGCTGGGTCAGTTGGCCTTTCTGTGTGGAGTTTGCATGTTCTCCCCGTGTTTGCGGGGGTTTATTCTGGGTGCACCGGTTTCCCCCACAGTCCAAGACATGTGGTGAAGGTGAATTGGGTAAGCTAAAATTGACTAGTGTATGAGTGTGTGTGTGTGTGTGAAAGAGTGTGTATGGATATTTCCCAGTGAAGGGCATCCGCTGCGTAAAACATATGCTTCATAAGTTGGCAGTTCATTCTTCTGTGGCGACCCCAGATTAATAAAGGGACTAAGCTTATAAGAAAATGAATAAATAAATTTTAAAATAAGAGATGTCTATTTTTTAAGCTGAAATGGCTGGGATTTGTACTTTTAGTTTTGCGTAATAATCAAGGAAAATCGGCCTTGAAAATAGCAACTTATTAATGTATCATGTATCTACTTTAAAAATTATGGAAACCCTTGAATTATTGAATGAATGGATTAAAAAGTGGTAAAACTCAACTGTTTCACCCTAGGCGAGTCATAACATAAGCCTATTGTCAAAAAGTCTGGAGTGTTCGTTTAACCCAACCCAGCAAGCATTTTATTTTGGTTGTGTGTTTAATAGACATCTAATAGAAATCTAAATTACATATAATTATTTGTTTGGCTAAAGCAAGCTTAAATTTGGGCTGTCAGTGAAAATCGAAACTAAAATCTAAAAATAGACTAGTCATCAAATAGCCAGGAATGAATTACCGATGACAGATGTGAAATCTGTCTAATGTGCGTATTTGATGACTAGTCTATTGTTTTAACTATTGTTTGACGTCTCTAAGATTTTCTCTGACAGTCCAAATTCAGTCTTGTTTTAGCCAAGCCATCTATGTCTATTACAGCTTGAATTTTACTGAGTTTTCTGAGTTTGTGATTGTTGTGTTGCTTTTATTTGTTTATTTATGCTTTTGAATTGCAATATGAGACCTGGATCTTTCTTACAACGACTTTTAGCCTTGAAAAGCTTGTAAAAGTGACTTTTATTATCATTTTTAATAGCTTAAAGTGATATATTGTGTGGGTTGATGTATATTATGGTACCACAACCTTTTAATAAACTGCCAGTACATTTTCTGTTATTTTGCAAACTTATTTCTCTATATTATTTCTACACTAAAATACTGAATATATACTATAACTACTAAAATGTTAATATAAGTCACTTTGTTAAACTGTAGAGTTGAATTTTCAACATCAAAAGTCAACAGAGCAGAGATCAACATCCCACAATGCAATTCACAACCGTAAATAAATGAGAAAAAAATTACACTAACTGATTATTATTATTATTATTGTTGTTATTATTATTAACAACAGATATTTATATATACAGTTGAAGTCAAGAGTTATTAGCTCCCCTTTGAATTTTTTTTCTTTTTTAAATATTTCCCAAATGATGTTTAACAGAGCAAGGAAATTTTCACAGTATGTCTGATAAGATTTTTTCTTCTGGAGAAAGTCTTATTTGTTTTATTTTGGCTAGAATAAAAGCAGTTTTTAATTTTTTAAACACCAATTTTAGGACAAAATTATTAGCCCCTTTAAGCTATTTTTTTTCCGATAGTCTACAGAACAAACCATTGTTATACAATAACTTGCCTAATTACCCTATCCTGCCAAGTTAACCTTATTAACC